>NW_013563358.1:45288-122788 GCF_000499605.1 Eimeria maxima | reverse complement strand
CTAACCCCTTATTAACTACAGTTCTTACCAAATAAACATATATATTATCTATTTATTTATTTATTCACTTATTTATTCATTTATTCATTTATTTATTTATTTACCTTAGAATCTTCATCATAGAACCGATAGATATCTGTTGGATTTTCATGTAACATAAGATAATATTGATAAACAAATGCATGCGCTATTTCTTGTGTACATGTTATTTGCTGCTCATCTCCTGCTGCTGTTGTTGCTGCTGCTGCTGCTGTTGATCCTGTTGCTCCTGCTGCTCCTGTTGTTGCTGTTGATGCAGTTGATGACGATGATGCAACTATTTGCTGCGGTTGCTGCTGTTGCTGCTGTTGTGGTTGTTGCTGTTGTGACGACTGTTGTTGCTGCGGCTGCTGCTGCTGTTGCTGCTGCGGCTGCTGCTGTTGCTGCTGCTGTGTTAATACAGATGATCCATGCAGGGCAGAGCCATGAGCAAACGATGTGCTGTTAGGGGGCTGCAGCAGCAGAAACACAGCAGACGCAGCAGCAGCAGCAGCATGAACAGCAGCAGCAGCAGCAGCAAGAAGCACAGTGTATTGCAGCAGCACTTGTTGCTGCTGTTACTCTCTCTACACATACAATGCATGCATTATTATACAGCAGCAGCTGCAGCATGTTGGTATACATCAACACCTGTATATGCTGCGAGTTGCGGGTAAGTGGTCTGTTGTGGCACAGCTGCTGCTGCTGCTGCTGCTGCTGCTGCAGCTGCTGCTGCTGCATCGTACTGCTGCGGAGGATTATAACTTGTCTTTTTTGCTGCATCAGCAAAAGGACTACTAAATGCTGCTGCATTTGCGGTGTACATGGAGCTAGTTGCTGCATGCTGCTGCTGTGCACTAGGGGGTACAACATTATAACCGGTGTGGGGGCTGTTGTGGGCACCTGCTGCTGCTGCTGCTGCTGCAGCAGCAGCAGGAGGGAGTGCGTAAGCCGACATATTTGCTGCAGTGTATGTACAGGTCGTCGGTAAATAAGTAAAAGACGAAAGAAGAAAGACGTACTTTATACACCCAAGGATGCAGCAACAGCAGCAACAGCAGCTTAATCAGCAGCAGCAGCAGCCACAATGCTTGCTGCTGCTGCTGCTGCTGCTGCTGCCCGGTTGTGGCTGCTGCGAGGGGGCAGCAGCAACTGCTGCTGCTGCAGCTCGATATCCGAGGTCGATACACCCCAATATAAGATCTAAACCTATTTATTATTTTATTTAATTATTCTTTTCTTCATTTAGTTAATTATATTCATATAAAGCAACAGCACTATACACCGTTTGCGGTGTACGTACACCCGAACCTGTTCGGCTGCCGCTGCTGCTGTTGGTTGTTGCTGCTGCTGCAGCTGTTTGTTGCTGGTTGTTTGCTGCCTTAAGGCGGCGGCAGCAGCAAAAAATAAATCATTTATAAATATTTATTTCCTTTTTATTTTATTTTATTTATTTTATATTATTATATCTTATATAAGTCTATACAACTTAGTAACCTCCTTACCGCTGACTATAGCCGTAGTTAGCTGTATATATGTATACATACATGAGGTGTATATACACCATAATAATGTATATATATAGTATATATACATTATAAAACATAAATTATTTATATAAACAGGTAGGCAGATGTTATTAGTTACTAAGCCCTATTATACAAACATGGTAATAAAGAAAAACATAAAAAGGTTTACCCTTCTGCTGCTGCTGCTGCTGCTGCTGCTGAAGTTTAGGGTGTACAGACGCTAAGGAAGGACGTTACAATAAAGGAGCTTTCTTTATATGTATCTATAGATGTTGACACGTTAATTCATCCTTTATTCATTCTTATTATTAGACAGCAGCAGGCGTGCATGCATGTATGCATGCATGCAGAGGGCATTAACAGTTATTTATTGTGTTACTGCATGCATGCAGAAGAGATGAACTGTTTCTCTATCCTTGCATGGATGCATGCATGCATACATGTATACATGCATGCATCCATCCATGTATGTGCTGCAGTAAGAAGAATAATAAATACGTGAATAAAGGAAGAAGAAAAGAAAAGATAATGCCTTTATTTATTCTTCTTTCTTCCTTAATACAGATACACACAAGAATAGTCTGTTGCTGCAGCAGAGATACAGCAGCTGCTACGCTAACACTCAGCAGCAACAGCAGCAGCAGCAGCAGCAGCAGCAGCAGAAGGCTGCTAAGCCACAAGGAGAGGACCCTTATTATATATAGTAATTATTTATGCTCTTCTTAATCTTAGCCATAAAAGAACTGCATACTATTAATGCATGCAATAGGGAGGGACATAGTAGGGATAAACAAGAATAAATAACGGTCTCCTTTCTTCCCTTTATATTAACTTTATTCTTCTTTTTCCTCTTTTTCTTCTTCTTTTTCTTCTTTAATAAAGAAGCTGATTAGGTATAATTGTTTTATGTAGTTTATTTATTCAACAAAGAGGGAAAAAAAACATAAACCCTAAACCCTAAACCCTAAACCCTAAACACTAATTTTTTTATACATAAGCAAACATGAATACTAGCCGCTGTATAGAGTCTTTCTTATAAACCCTAGGGGAGGGGAAGAGGCAATAATAAATAAAAAAAAAAAGAAATGATGAATAAGGGGAGGGTAGATGATTAAATAAATAATTCTCTTATATTTTATTATTAATAAAGAAGAGGTATATTCCCTTATTGTATGCCTTATTATTATTAATATTACTGACAAAAAGAAAAGAAATGAGTAGAGGAGAAGGAATAAAAAAATAAAAGATGAATTTACAAAGGAGAAATGGGGTGTATATACACCTCAATAAGAGGAAGGAAGAAAATTATTTTATTGAGGATACAGATATAAAGACTGATGACCTAACAAAGAAAAATAAATAAATAAATAAATAAATAAATAAGAGAAGAGAAGAGAAGAAGGGTATAATGTTGTTATTGTTTTATTTCCCTTATTGTTATATACTTTCAGTAAGAGGTGTAAAAACAAAGAAATACAAAAAGGAGGAATTCTTTCTTTATAAGTCATCGTTACTCTGTTTATACACCATAATAAGGATAACCATCAATTATTATTTATAAATATACATATGTACATACATTCACAGAGTAGCAGCAACAGCAGCAGCAGCCGCAGCAGCAGCAGCAGAGTTGAATTCAACGTCGTAATCAGTATAAAGATATATAATAAAAGGAGAGAAATGCCTACAGCATTATTCATACAGCTGCTCTCTGCATGCATGCAATTGTTAGATAGTAGTCCTTATTGTGTTGTTTCTTTGTGTGTATTTTATCTACATTTATGATTAAGGCTAACTGTGCCTGGTGTACCTACATTACAATACATCTTTATATACCTAATAAGAAAGAAAGAGGAGGCAAGCGCCTCTATATTCATCATATATGATGAATATAGAGAGACGCATGCAGACGGGTGTATAAGGAAGAGCATAAAATAGCTTTCTTTTGCCCGGCCTGCCGTGCCGTCAAGCCTACAAGCTGCTGTACTCTACAGGAGGCCGTGTAGGAGGCTGATAGGAAAAGAGCGTGAGGGAGGGTCGTCACATGCACAATACATTTTAATTACTTATCCTGTATAAATAAAAGAAAGATGAATGACTATGTCTGCTGTGATTATAAAGGAATGATTGTGGGGGTACAAGACCTACTTATTAGATTAGGAGGGCTCGATGGTGGCGGCTGGATACTGGCGGTCTGGGGGGTGTATTAGGTGTTCCCATGAACGAAAACCTGTTGAATTCACCAAATGAGTCTTTTATATGATTTTAAGGTCAAAGAATTCTTTATTTAATCGGATTCTTCTGTCCACAGTTCAGCTAGAAGCGGACGGGGGAGCACAGCGGCGGCTCCGCGCGGTCGTCGCTCCGTGGCTTCTGCTGTATCACCTGCTCTAAAGAGCGACAAAATAAGGCATAATTTTACATTTGTTCACATCTCCTGAACACTATTTGATTCTTTAGTGTCTTATTTGGCGTGTTTCGGCTTTTTATGCTTCGTATGCTACGGGGTTCACACCGCGACCTTCCGCTGATCCACCGGTCCTGGTTCGTTGCCCGCTTCGGGTGTCACGACACCTCATTCGTTCTTCCTTCCTTTAACTCGACGCAGCGTAAAGGTGTTCAAAACTTTCGTCTATTTTCCAGATGACGAGCTGGTTCTGAACTACAGCGCCTATTGCGCATCTGCTGATTGCTCGATCACCAGCTTCAAGCCGCCCACAGGCAGCGGAAGACGGTAGTCAGTTTTTCTGAATAAGGAGTATATACGCCATTCATATTTGAATAACAAGCTTTCGGTGGGACATGAATCATCTGCAAGGTCTCGCCGGTTGCCTTTTCTGTCTAAATGCCCCTCTTTGTCCATGAAACCCCGGCATTCAAATTATTCACGAATGCACGTCCATCCCTTCTTTGCCTTGTGAAGGGATACTAGATTTCAGGAGTAAGAAATCTAGCAGTCATCGGTACTCACTTGGCCTTCAGCTATATCTAGAGGTCTGGAGGAAAAAAGGAGAAGAAGCGGCTGGCTGCGAGCATCGTGTGCGCGTGTGGTTTGCAGTTGTATGGTTAAAGAAGGCCTCTATTATAAACATGTGGAAGATTTGATAGAAATTAGATAGATAAATCTGAATAAATGTGCAATTCTGTTCTGATTAGACTTATTGAATTGCTGAGGGAAAAAGGAATATAAATATTCAACAGACGAATTCTCGTCGTCGTGCAGTTCACGTATTGTGAGCTGCGGTGTCTGTACAGACACACAGCCTCCTAAACAAGGATGGCTGAAGTAGGGCTTTGTTATAGAAATTCTAATTCTGCATGCAGTCTTCTATCTAAGCCATCGAAAGCCCCAAAGAAATGCCTTGGTGGAAATATATGCCACGCAGAAGGCAGCGACGAAGGCAGCACCCCTACAACTGCCCCCCACACGCCTAGCTCTTGTGGTTCCTTAGACAGTGCAGCACGACGCCTGAGGTGTATAGACAGCACATCTGTGTCTGGTAAGGGGAATAATAGAGCTCCACAGACACCCAAAATGCCGACACCAAGCAGCGAGACCCAACCAATGTTGCAGGATAAAGGCAACAAGGGAAGTAGTTCTCCTCTTCCCAATGGGAAGCATACAACGGCAACGAAAGGAACAGCAGCAGCAGCAGCAGCAACACCAGCAGCAGCAGCAGCAGCAGAAGCTCAAAAGATTCATATAACTCTTACGCCTGCACCTAAGCAGGAGGAAAGCCTTCCATCTAACAACTGCCAGCATCAAGGGACTACTAGATTACGCCTTACCCCAAACGGGACAAGCAGCAGCAGCAGCAGCAGCAGCAAACTTTCCATGCAGCGCGCTAGTGCTGCTGCTGCTGCTGGTACTACTAGTACTTCGGAGAGGATAAATGGACAGCATCCAGTATCATGTAGTAAGGAGATAGAAACAAAAAAGGCTGCGGCAGCAACAGCAGCAACAGCAGCAACAGCAGCAACAGCAGCAACAGCAGCAACAGCAGCAACAGCAGCAACTGTACCGCCCGCGGCGGACAGCGATCCTCAGCAGCTGCAGCAGCTGCTAGAGGAGTACAGCGCTCGTCGGTCTGCATTTGAACGTAACAGCAGCCAAAGGTACGAAAGAGTGTTGGAGGCTGCGAGGCCACGGCGACGACCTAATGCCTTATATAATATGAATCAAGGCAGCAGCCCTATAAGACTGCAGCAGCAGCAGCAGGCTTCTTCTGGTGGTGGGAACGGGGGTGGTGGTGGGACGCATGCAGCACCACCTACAAGAAGAAGGGGTCATGATAGCGAGGCAGCAGAAGCTGTTACCTCATCCTCTGGAGAAGAGGCTCCCTGTAGAGCAGCAGAAGAAGGGGAGGGAGGAAGAGGAGAAGGGTCTCAGGGTTCTAATGGGCAGAATGAGGGAGGAGGATGTACAAGAAGAAGCAGAGGGGGGGCACATAGATCTTTCCCTTATAGGCAATTTCATGTTCATCATTTCCTTCCTGAGCCACAGAATAAGGTGGGGTTGTTAACACACCCTACTCCTGCTCAATTCAATAAATACCCTAAAGCTCGTGGTGTATGGTTCGATCCTCATCGTAACCTTGTGCGTACATGTTGGAAGGAGAACGGCAAGGCAAGGACAATGGGCTTCCCTGTTAATAAGTTTGGCTTGGAGGAGGCACGCACTCTAGCTGTTGAATACCATTATTATAAATGCCCTACGGACCCTCTACCTGATGACCTTTTGTCATTAGTTCCTAGGAAACCCCCTCATGCCTATGGATGGTGTTAGACCCGTGTGTGTCGTGTGCGTACATGCATGCATACACCCCATTAGGGATTCTCTTGGGGATAGTGTATTATTTCATCGCATTCCACCTAAGTGGATTAGATAGACAAATACATTACTGAATGCAAATAACGAAGGAAAATGTGTACGTACAGCGCATTCGCTGCTGGACTATTATTATCTCCAGCGAACTCCTGGAGAGTTCATATAGACCAACAGAACAATTGGGTCTTTTAAAACGAATTCGTTGAAGTTTGACAGTTCGAATTGACAGAAAAATAAGAAACGGAAATGCTGGCTTGTGGCACTTCGTGTTAGCCAATTGCACACACACTGTGCTGTCAGCAGCATAACCTGTGTGCATGCGTTTGATTGTTTCTAATAGTTGCAGTTGTTAGAGGCAACAATTTAGGGACAAATGTTTGGTGTTTTGTCTAATAATGTATTGTCTAATAAGCTGCCATAACACGGCGAGATGCAAAACAGCAGAAAGCTGGCAGAAATCGTTGCATCATCGCGCGGTCCTTTTGTTGCGTGTGGTGGTCTCATAGAGCTGCTTGCAAAACGGCAAAACGTTTAGCTCACATATCTTTGAGATTTCCACACAAAACTAAATAATATAACACACTCTTTGGTGTATATCCACCTGAACAAAGCGGCTTTCTGTAGATATATTGATACATTTAGCTGTCTTAAAATAAAACTCTTCATGACTGTAGAGCTTGCTTCATTTAAGAAGGAACATGATGAAGATAACAATGGCCACCACGCCGGCCACAGCCATCCAAACCCCTGTCCACTTCAAACCCGACATAATAGCACTGCTTGCTGCACCCACTGTTTCATTGATTGCCTCCCAATCTACATAAGTTCTGTTTTGGGTCACTGCAGGCAGAAATGGGTCTCTGTTCGGCTCTTCTCTCCCCTGGCCTACAGGCGAGTAGTCCGCCTCCTTCAGAGGCAATATACTCGCCTCTACCTCCACAGAGCCCCGAGATCGCCCTTTGAAAGCCGGATGTGTGCAACGCAACCAGAACCTGAAACCGGGAACAGGCCACGAAATATGCGATATATTTGGGTAATTATGCTCATATTTATGTGCGCTGAAGTGCATGCTTGCTTTCCTGAATTTGCTTGTTTGGGTGCTGCGGTTCATCTAGTTACTTGCTTACTTGGGTAGTCGATAGATTTGTCCTCTCTTCCTGGCCCTGAAGAAGTCGGCGGTTAGGTCAAAGTTGCACTCCCCGATGGGTTCGCCAGAACTGAGTACTGCGTAGTTCCATATCTGCACTTTGAGTACGGGAATGGGTGCAGGTATTTTGACATCAAAGACGCATCGCCAGTTGAACACTCCTGACCCGTCCTTGCTGTTGTAGTGAGTGTCTGTATCCCTCACAATCTCCGAGTTCTCCTCCAACGTAAATATAGAACGGACAAACATCGAAATTGACGAACTGTCGTCAAGAGGAACTGCCTTTACGCGCCATATCACCAACTGAAGCCGCAATGAAAATAACCCTAAAATCTAAACGCTTAACCATAAACCAATACAGAGAGGAAAATAGAACAAAAGGAAACTAACTCGTACAGCACACCACGTCTATGACTTTAAGTCATATTTGTGATATCACACGCATGCTCCACTTGCATACATTCATGCATGCATAATTTTTAACCACAGAATCTAGAAACTGTTTTACAAATTTGTATCAGGCCTATCACTACCTCCCACTCCGAAGTGTGTTCATCTATGTGTGGTCCTGATGTTTACTGTATTTTGTATTCGTCACTCTATTAATAGATATTATACACGTGCGCATGCAGGTAAGCATTGGCCAGGCCCTTCCCCCATGGCATATATTAAAACATGTACAGTTAGCGGTTGATATATTGATGCGTACCCGCAGCTGGAAGTCGTCAGCCTCTGCACTCGCGAGGGTAAAGGGCGGATGTTCATGTGCGTAGTCTTCCGTCATTATTTCAAAGAAACCCCTCAACGTTCCGTGAGAAACGGTGCTGCCTTCCACTTTGAGAGTTCTGCCAATGATGAGAATGCAAAGGACAGGCAGGAGTGGATCAACTCAATGAAATCGACTCAACAACGAGAGACAGGGGAGCCATGTACTCGAAAAAACAACGAAGAAGGCACTCAGTTAAAACCCTGGACACAGAGCCTGCTGCAGTTGCTTGTAATCGCGCACCTGAGCTCAATAGGCGTTATTTCTTGTTCCACCATTGCTGCTACCTTTGGATTAAAGAAACGGTCCTCCATGTCTATAAACGTCCTCCCCACGCATTCATCCATCACCCGCCCCTGATTCATTATCGCTACCTGCAAGGCAAAACACACAGAAGTGCCATTTTTGATTGGCGCTGGTGTTCGTGTCAAGTGTAGTGTCGAAGTGAGACATTGTCTGGTGTTTGTGGCGTTTACAACCGTGCTGCAGCAGTATACGTGATCCACAGGACAGCAAAATCGTGGGCCAGTAAACTCTCAGAAGAGACAGACGAATTCTGGCAACCACTATGGAGCACACAAAACCATGAAAAACAGGAAAAGAAAGCGCTGCTTTTGTATACCTGTACGACTGCATGTTCCGGGAGGGAGCAGGCAAGCCCGTAGCACCGATTGAACTCGGGTTTGAAGCCCTGTTTTTTCACATGCCCTGAGTCTCGTAAGTTATGTGTCAGGCCTCCAGAAAGTGTTGCAGTGCTCGAGGAGTTGTAAATCCAAACGTAGGTTTGAATATCAGAAGCCCCGGAAGGAGGTACCAAGCCCCTAGCCGCCAATATGTACGCACGCACCACAAGGTCGCGTGTTGCTGCAGACAGAATACGAGAGAAATACTTGAGCAAAACAAGCTGGATAACTACGTGGTTTCAATAGGCAGATGTAAAGCTTTACTGTAAAACATCTGAGTGGCATAAAAAAGGGTGAGCAACTCTACAAGGTACAGACTACTTAGTACGAACTGAAAGTAAACCTATTATTGAACCAAATGAACCGACGGCAGTGAGAAACAGCAACAAAACAAAACAACGCGAAGAAATAATAATTTGGAGGCCAGCACAAACAAATATAAATAACACAAGGCCAGATTTTTGAACCTTATAAGCACCGAGCAAAACAATAATACACATATGAATACTGAAAACATTATTAAACTGCAGATGTATCAAATATACACAACAAAACACAACAATGCAATGGAGCGACAAAACCGACTAGGACGCCTCGGCGAATAATACAAGTGCGTTGCCTGCCTGGTTCTGGTTCGCTACTGATTGCAATTTGTTGACTATGTTTATTGAACTATAGCAAACAGGAGTAATATTTCTACTTCAATTGTTCACTCGTGCAGCCAGTAAGTGTAATGCACACGCACTGACAAAAACGCACTTTCGTATTTTTGCACCAAATCCTGGCACACTTTTTTCATTTCTTCCATTTCGCTGCTGCACTCATCGCCCTGGTAAACCCTGCAAATGTACTTGAGATATCCTATCGTCTCGGGAACTCCGCAATCAGTACACTGAAGCAAAACGAAAACGGGAGCAAATTGAAAGAAATGGACGACACAGACAATTCAAACGCGCTGCCGTTGCACAGTGGAGCTGGTGAACATTTTTGTGAGGCAAATCCAATTCAGACACAAAGTAGGAAAGAATTGGCTGCTCGTCTCCTGGAACTACTCCCTCGGCAAGATGCTGTTCTTTTAATGCGTGTTCGTGCTCTTTCCTCTGTTCAGTTGCTGTTTGTCTACTCTATAGTTCTACTCTAAGCTAAGGCGAAGGAAAGGAGTGCTCACTCTGAATATTGGCACTCTGAGGTACGGCAGGTCATTAACGCCGAAGTCGGTTTCCATTTCGTACGGTACTTCGTCCCTCATGTTTTCCTCCACTTCATCTTCGTCTGCCTGTAATTCACAAAAACAAACATAGAAGAAACAGAGATCATACCTATATTCACAGAGCAATAACATTAATGAATGCCAATACGTTGAGAGATTAATTAATACAAACGGAGGCTGCACATAAATACATATCCACTGCTAATGCAGAGATGTGCGTAATATTATTCGACCGTGATACGCCGACACAACGGGTAGGAAGTGCAAAACAACGGCAGAAAACAAGCAAATCCACAAAGAGCAGCAAGGGAGGAAAACGATGACACCTGAGGAGAGGGAAACCAATAAAGCTAGGCATTACGAGCATACACACACAGAACGAGTGCTGAATGAACTGATATCACCGCACACACACAAGCCGGAACAGGCTAAAGCAAGCGCCACCATTAAACAAGAGAACAACCAAGCAAATGACAGGGTAAATACAAACCATAGTGAGGACGAAGTCCAATGCTTCGGGCTCAAATCCGTAGAGTTCCTCGTTGCGTTCCATCCCTCCGTCTCCTTTCGTTCCAGATGCTGCATGCGATTTCTTCAATACTAAATTGCCTAAAAATCCATTACCTCGTGAGCGCATCTTGGGGGGTTGCTGTTCTTCATCAACAGGAGCCAATTGCGGCGTCCCTGCTCCTGCTGCAGTTGCTGCACCTGCGCCAAACGCCACGTAGTCGTCGACTGTCTCCAAACGACAGTTTGCAGCATCTGGGTCGTTGTACGGCACCAGCAGCTTCTTGACCACCTGCAGCACCAATGCGTGCCCTCAACAACAAGATGCTAACCGTCAACCATGCTTAATTTGTTCTTAGGGGAGATGAGTTATCAATTAAATACTGTTTGAGGTGAACTCGTGAAAAGACTTTATATAGGTTTATTAGTATTAGTTCAACAGCTTCGTCGTTTTTATTCGTAAATATAGTAGTCCGTTTACTAATCTTTTGGCCTGGCTATTACCGTTTCCTCCGCCACTACAGTCATATTATCTTCGTTGTTATGAATGCCGCCGACAAACATTTCCAGATCTACGTATCGGCATGAACTCCTACTGATGACCATGTAATACAAACGGTACATCAATTACTGTTACACCAAGGTAGCAGCATAAAAATAACAATTGTGCATTATAATGATTATAATTATTATTTCTACTACTGCTGCTCTTATTACTGTATTGCATTCAATTGAATTCAAGGCGTACTTTGGCAGGCGTTGCCATTCTAGCCTGCGGCGCTGTCCCCTCTTCTGGAGGGGCCTGATCCCCCGTTTGACCCGCCACTCCGTCTCCCAGTCGCTGCACACGAAAGCAGAATATGAAAAGTTTTGTTTTGGCATCTCATCGAAGAGATTTTTGCATGGCACGTACGTTGGCAAGCATTGCAGTCCTTCGATGTTGTCGGCCATGTAAGTACGTTATTCACCCGTAAGCTACAGTTATTTGCTTCGCATTCACTTTCTCAATTTGCCTGCTAATCTGCTCTGTATCCGTACAGTCGCTGCAATTTGCTTCATTGTGTATTCACACGTAGACGCCAGTCACGGACTGGACTTGCAAAAAAAAACGCAACCCACAAGCACGTGCAGATGCATTGTCCTCATTCTTTATGTGGTGCGTTTTCATATTGGTCGTTCAGTTGTCTCATTTATACTGAACGTTTACTCACCCTGGCATTTTCAGCATCCTCAATGAGGACCTCCTCCATGACTTGCAGTTTAAACATTTCCCTTGTCTGCACGAGGACAGGCTCAAACAAAACATATATACACATATTAGCCCTAGACGTAGTTAATTCAAGCAGTAACTTGTTTACTAACCGTTTCCAGTATGCTGACAAGTTGAGCGGAGTCTGCCCACCACAAAACAAAATTCATGTGCCGGTACAGCCACCAGAATATAGTGAATGGTCTGTTGATGTTTGGTCCGGGCAGTGGGCATAGTGATCGGTTTACCTCTTCGCGTTCTCTTTGCTCCAGCCAGGGGAGAAGAGGGTTGAGGGTAATGTAGGCCATCCCCACCTCTGTCATGGTTTTTCCCGATATACCCTCGACTTCGTCGTGCACCTTCACCTCCATGAAGCAGTGGTGCTGCATGCGCTTTGGCAGCGAGACTGAGACGTTGAAATGCTGTAGAAAATTCCAGTTCCCTCCCTCCCCCACATGCGGCTCGCTGGTGCGTTCGGACCATAGTGGTTTTGTCGTGTCCTCCACATCGCGGCCAAAGCAGACCTTCAGATCGCAAGCAACAGGAAACAAAGAAAACCGTGAATAAACCAAGAAAATGGCTGAAAAACAAGCACAGTGGATGACTCAGTGCCAGAAGGCCTGCGTGAAATCAGAGGAAGCCGAATAAGCAGAGGGACGTTCCACACTCATAACCCCGATTGTCTACCTCAGTTGTACAGCTGAAGATGCGGATAACTAAGATACACGGCAGATGATCCATGTGCTGGTGCCAATGTGTACGTGAGCAAAGGTGGAAACACACTGACATACCTCCACATAGGGCTTTTGAACCGGCGAGAAGAGCCGTACGCCAACCAAGAAAATGGAAACCGTGGCCTGCTTGGTTGACGGCCTAATGTCGTCGAAGAAAGGATAAGTATCATTCTCCACCAGTTCAGCAGGCACAAGCTCAAATGCTACTAAGACCTTCGCCTTGCACCGCGGATACTGTTTAGAATGCAGCATCAACCATACAGGTGCTTTCTTCCACTCCTTTGGCACCTTGTGGATAGGGTACCTAACACGAAATCCCCACACATCATATAGTACACCGAAAAGTATAAACCCCATGCTACATTTTAACTTTTGGCAGTTCTTAGTGCACTCAATCCCCACAGAACGGCTCAAATAAATCCGACGAACCAAAACACTTGGCGTCAAACTCGATATTCATTACTACTTTTGGATAGACCTTACGTCGTTGAGCCTAGAACAGTATCTGCACTGATGAGTGAGTCAGACTCCGAGCAGACCTCCAACTGCAGGAAAACGCACATTCTACGCCTTAATATTTAAGTATATCGGGTTGCACAGGTCCTTCAACACTGTGCATGTATACATTCTTTGAGCGTGCAGTAGCAAGCAAACGCAACAAAGGCAAATAACCGAAGCTTAGGTTCCAGGAAACCCACCACGATGTCCGGTGCCAACTGCATCATCTCCGGTAGAATCACTTCCATCTCCATTGCCTCGTAGTACGAAGGGTTTAGGGTTTGTCGAAATGTGAGGGTCTTCAGTTGTTGACTTCCCAGCACCACCTGCAAACACACGCGATTCACTGGATCTCCATCTCCCTTGTGCTGCATTAATTACCCTGTCGACTAAAGTTTTGGCGTTCTGCTCTTCTCCGATATGGAACGTGCTCGTATAGAGCGCTTGCTAAAAGTGCTGCAAAGTTCGCCACGATTTCGAGACATGATACTGGTAGTACCAGTAATTATAATTACTTGCACTATGATTATGATAGCAAGTATTATTCATCATGCCTCTGCTACCTCACCCTAATGTAGGGGTTTGGGAACTGGTCATAGCCGACGGCCGGAAGATGCAGCCCTTCGTAAATAAGCGCCCGAAAATAATACCTGCAAACGACACAGGCACTAGAAGAAATCGGCTGCTTCACGTGGATGCAGTTAACACAGATGTTGAGACAATAGATGAATTTTACTATACCCTAAACCCTCTTTGTCGCCTGTATTTACAACTAAAAAGGCCCTGCACCACAGAACCGTTCAAAACCCAACTCTCAATTCTAAACAAAAAAATGATAGGCGACACATACCGCTGCAAGTTGTACTGCAGTCTCGCCGGCCGTTCACCCATCGTCCTTGCAGGTTTGCAAGTGATAGACACGAGCATCGAGAACGGGTCTGTTCCGGAGCCGTCTGCTGCACGGAGAGAATACCATATGGGCTTGCCTTCTTGCAGGTTTTTGGAATTGAAGGGAATCATAGCCCACGCCAAACGATTTGACTTTACACTCGGCTCGGCGTTCCCGTCCACGTCACCTCCTGCGCCTCCTGCCAACCCGCCAAACCAGTTCATTACGTTCGCAGCCACATTGGCTGCTGCGCTCGCTGACGAGATGCTGTTTATATACAGAAAAAAAGCCCACGTCTGAGCGTCCTCAGCTGCAGCAAACGGTTAGTATACAAGCAAGCACATACTTCAGATGATCAGAACCGCTACTACACACATGCATTGCACACAAGTGAATATCGAAGTTCCTGAAAAATGGGGCAGTTCCCAACTCCGACAAAGTTCGCAGGTCTATCCTCTAAGATGCAAACAAATTAAATGCCCACCGTTATGACAGTGTTAATTCCTATGGTAATGAAAAACTCCTCTAACTGCATCACGAGCTGCTCCGAAGAAGGCTAATTGCTGCGGGTGTGAATTTGTCTATTGTATATACCTGGCAGGTACACCTTGAGCTCCTCCATGCGTCCTTGTTCGGCTTCTAAAGTGTAGGATCCTGCTTCTTCGATCATGAGAGGAGGAGATTTGAGTGCATGAGGTCCAAAAGAAACCTCTGCCTGCAATTCGTTGCTGAGCAGCGAATTGCAAGACACCTCGTAGACATCTACCCACAACACGTACTCTACTTGCGGAGGTTCGTGCACGGCGCGGATCGAACGCACTCCCATCGGCAACGGAGCTTGCACCTTCACACAAGAGGCGCTCAGAAGAATACGACCTGCATAGGCGTTGGCCTGCCGCAGTTCCGCGTTCGTTAGCATATCCTGCACGGCCCCAAAAAGACCTGTACATACACCCCAAAAGCATGCACGCAGGCGCACATGCGTGATGAATCAACTGCAGCTGTATACTTACGTGCACGCAGAATCCACAAATGATCTACTGCAGCACGTGCACGATGGTGTGGAGACACGTAAGCTGGATACACACGCCACAACGGTCCTGGCGATCAAAGCAGGCAACAGTACACTTATACATAGCGCATGCAGATGAAAACAGCCAGACCCATCCTATGCACAACATAATCCACAGAAATGACGCTCTGCGTATAAACGCTTGACGGGTTGAGTCAGACCTTCTGTTGGCGGCCTCCAATAGAAATTGAACCAGCGAGTGGCTGTTTCGTTTTTAATAAGTTCGAAGAAATCTAAGACCAAAGTCGCCATAAGCACTGCGCTGCTTCCCCCGTTCCACAATTCCACCAAAACAGTATCGTCGTGACACGGTATGCAAGCAGGCAAAGATATCGAAACCTGCCACTCTGGGCTGTGCTCAGGAAGCGCACGCGTCTGCAACTCCACACCCCCATGCTTCACCTGCATGCAACACAAGATATATATATATATATATATATATACACGGGCAGAACGATAAAGGGCGACCTCAATCCAGGCATAACATTGTATGTCACGTTCCATCTTCTCTGTCGGTTTGCATTACTAGGTTTGTGCCACTATTATTATTATATTACTCTCTCCCTGGTGCAGTTCACTGTACTGCACTGCTGTGATTTGATTTGCAATACCTTGACGAAGGGTTCGCAGGTGGTGGTGAGCTGCCCGACTACAGCGCTGATGTCTTGTCCTTTGAATATGTTGACAGTTAAGTTGTAGTAAGTTGACTTCACATCAACTTCCTTGGTTACTCTGTCTCCTTCTTCGTTTACATACGCCACTGTTTCGTCTATCACAGGCAACGGATCACCTGGCCCAAACACACCCACTGTAAGCAGCATCATCCCCTGCACGTAAGCAGCAGACACTCATAATCATGCATCAAAACGCATCACACAAGGACGAAAGAAATCAAGTGGGCTGGAATGGAAGAGGGAAAGGCATTCATTGCCTACGGGGTCGGCGATGAGCTGTTCGAAGTTGTTGAGCTTAATCCATTGCCTGTACATCCAGTGCTGACTTTTGGAGTATATGGAAGAGGGAAAGGCATTCATTGCCTACGGGGTCGGCGATGAGCTGTTCGAAGTTGTTGAGCTTAATCCATTGCCTGTACATCCAGTGCTGACTTTTGGAGTATACACACGCAAAGCTGAGGACATATTTGCCTATGATTGAACTTTGCAGCCCGACGCCGCCCAGCAAGGTGTATCTGTGCATGACTGCGAGTTCAACGTAACTCCTTTGGAACTCCTCAGGAGTTAACGTGGCTTGGAAGTTGAACGAAGCATTGTAGGTTGCAGACACGACCTGGTTCTTCTGAACCGTGCTTTTCGTCGTACCACCCACTGTCACGTCTACATACGGATTCGGCACTATCTCCTTCTCCCCCGCTGACTCTTTAAAGGACAACCCCCGCACTTCAATCACCTCCACCTTTATCGTATACGGGATCGCACGCACCGCCATCTTGCTGCTTGCTGCTAATGTAGCAGCAGATGCAGATGGCGCTGCCACTCAGCTCAAGCAGGAAGATAAGCAACCGGCAGGGTGTATGACGCAGTATCCGCTGGCGAATTCGATCAACCTCCAGGAGCTGGAAACTTCCAATCAGAACTCATGCCCAAAAGAGAAAGCAGGCACGGGAGCGTCAAGAGGAGACAACCAACGTGGCAATAGAGCAGATGTTATAATAAAAATGAAGAGTAGGGCGGCTGCAGAAGAACGTACGATAGCTAATATGCAGCATCAATATCATATAAAAGGGAGCACAAATCCGGAGCTGCGACAGATGAACTCCGCTGCAAGAAAACTAAGATGCCAGAGGCCACCCTGCGGTCCACGTGATGGTAAACTGGACCCGAACGCTCCTAGACAGATGTTGTGCTGCATCTACAAGCACCGGCATGTATGTACAGCCCCTACGCATCGGGAGTTATAGATATGGGAACTTGATCTATATTTATCATTGTCAACATCGACAGAAGGCCGCATCCGCCTCGCCGTGGTCTACAGGGCATTGAAATTCAGTAGGTGAGACGTCCTTCGTCCCTCTTATCCCTTGGTTTCTCCCCAGATTTAAACGAAATAAAAAATAATAGGATTCCTCATAGTTAAAAAAGGAAGACAAGATGAAAAGAGAGGGAAAACGCCGCCGCCTTCGCTGAGGCTCGCTGGGGCCTCTCTGTTGGGAGATCGAGTTGCCGCTGTGAAGGTCGTGGTTAGCTAATGAGAAGAGAATGAGTCTAAAAGACAAACCAAAAACACTGAAGCTTCTAAAAATATAGCTATTCCAAATAGTAAACGTACAAATGCGGCGTATTTGGACGCAAGGAGCCGCCACAGCTGACTGCACCGGGCAATCTCAAGCCTCTGCGCGGCCTGTTATATTTGTGGTGCTTTTTCAGATAAATTTTACTAAATACCGTCAAACTAAATTCAAATGCACTCATTAAAACCAAAAACCTAGCTATATATGGATGAACATTGCACACAAGGCCAGAGTGGGCCCCAGAGGCCCAAGGGAGGCACACCGCTCTCG
Organism: Eimeria maxima; assembly: GCF_000499605.1. Classification (NCBI taxonomy): domain Eukaryota; phylum Apicomplexa; class Conoidasida; order Eucoccidiorida; family Eimeriidae; genus Eimeria; species Eimeria maxima. Next base: position 105,140 of record NW_013563358.1, on the reverse strand, counting down.
GAGGTACCCGAATGCGGTTTGAATCGGCAGCTGAACCCTGAAGAAAGTACGACGGACTTGTGCTTATTTCAATTTTATTTGTGCTAATTTCTTCTTCCATTTAATATTTATCCGTTTTCCCCTTCATTCGCCCGTTTAACGCCCTACAGCTGCGTTTGTGGCCGCGTCGTCTGCATGCAAGAGCAGGCGCACCGGGGCCTTTCCCTCGTATTTCAGAGCCTCCTCAGCGTGAAGGCCTCTTTTAAGAGCTGCTTATCCGGGTGGTCAACCGGTGCTTCACCCTTGCGGGCCCTGCCCGCTTGCCCACGGACACGCGGTCTCCAGACTGCAGCAAGCAGAGCTCGTTGTTGTGTCAGTCGGGGGGAAGGCAACACTCTTCAATTTTACATCGCAAAGGGGGCCCCAAGCAGTTTACTCTTAGACAGCATTTTGCGCCCTGGCTCCCCTGCCTTCTGGGGGCGTTAAGGTGTCTGTACACCTTCGCCCCCCTACGCCGGTAGTCTTCTATGCTTCATCTTAGAAGAAAAGATGCTTCAGAACCCTTCCTTTGAAGCCCAAGCCGATCGGACCTATATGGTCTCCTCAGGGCCCCCTAAGGAGCGGCGAGAAGGCCACCCAGGGCCAACCTCGCTTCCCATTCGCCTCCAACAAGAGAGTGGGGGACACCTCCCTGCGCCTGGGGCCCGTGGGGAGGCCCCTGGAGTTGCGGGGGAACCTGTAGGGGAGCCGCCGCCTTCGCGTCTTTCGTCTCGGGGGTCCTCTCTTTCTGCTACAGCTGACGCATCCTTGGGCAAGGAAATGCAACAGCTCTCTTTTGATTTGAAGGAGCACCTTCACGTGGAGTCCAAGCGAACCCGAACAGTGCCTTCTTGCTGCAGCTTATGCAAAGCCCCCCAGCAGGCGGAGGTTGGTGGTGGTCGCTCTCCCGCTGATACCATAACAGGAGGGGCTAAAGCAGCGCCAGCCGCATCACCACCAGCAGCATCAGGACTTCTGGCCTCCTCAGAGGCGTCTCCCCAAGGCAGTGCCTCTCCTGCTACAGAGGGGCCCACCGAAGTACCAGCAGCACCAGCAGCACCAGCAGTACAAGGGGCGGCAACAACAGCGGGTGCTTCGCGGCCCAATGTTGGGGGGGGAGTGGACTGCTGCTTGACCTGCAGCTGTCCCTGTCACAACGACACCAACAGCAGCGCGAACTGCAGCAGCATCGTCTGCATTGAGGGGCCACGGAGGCCACCCACCTTTGCTTCCAATTTGGCCGATCTCTGCAAGGCGTTTCCTTCCGTTCATCAAGGGGCAAGTTTTATCTGTTTGTCTCTCACTCGGGCATTTGAACTATTCAGATCTACCGATAGATTGTGTAATTCTTAGTAATACTAGTAAACTTCACGGCTATTAATGTTATTGTGGTCGATGCGTATTCAGTCCTTCGTCAGTGCACCTGTACTTGTATGTGTGTCACCCTGCTGCGCAGCCGCTGCAGCTGCAGTTGTGCGTGTAGGTGAGTGTGCATTGATCACGTGTGCATTGATCACGCTTTGATGTGTTGTTACTGCTGCAGCTTATTGTGTCTTTGCTGGAAACGGCGGACAACGACCTGCAGAGGGCTCACGCCCTCGTGCGAGTTGTTAGTGATACCAATACAGGCCTCTTCAGCACCAAGGCAGGGGCTCCCATGGCCAAGCGGAAGAGGTGCCCTGACGGTGAGTCTCTTTCCTTATCATCTGCACCTTGCTCACAACAGCAGCAGCACCAGCGATAGAAGCAGCAGCAGGAGCAGCTGTAGCTGTTGAAGCAACCCCGCTGCAGTCGATGCAACGTCAGTAGATGCCCCTTCTAGGGGTTTCTGGAGATTCGGTGGCTTGCGTGTTAGGGTGTATCTCCTGCTCCTTAGCCCTTCATCGCTCAGTCCTAGCTTTTGGTTGCTGTTCTAAAAAGACACGTGAGCCTGATTGTACATTGCACAAGTGTACAGATAATACATCTGATCCCTGTTTTGTGGTGGTCCGCACGCAGACTGCTTCGAGGCCCTGGAAGACCCATCCGCTGTTCTCAGTGGCTGCAGGAGAGGATCCGTCTCGATGGAAGTAGCAGGCGGCAGTCCCAGCAGCGGCTGCTCTGCTGTTGCTGCTGCAGACCAGCAGCAGCAACAGCCGGTGCAACATGGGCAGCAGCATCCGCTTCTGGGAAGCAGGGTTTCTGTTCCTGTTCCCGTGACGTCTGCTGCTGCAGGTGCCTCTTTAGCAGCAGGCCCTACAACGTCAGCAGCAACAACAACAGGAACTGACTCAGCAGCAAACCGAGGGGCTAACGGACCTGGAGGGCTAGGCCGCGAGCTGCTGCCAGAGGCTTGGTGCGACGAAGTGGCAGAGCGGCTTATGTGGGCTATCGTAACAGCGACCAGCGGGGATGATGCAAAGGCGAAGGCAGCGGCGCTGTTGAGGGAACATGCGATGCAGCTGACGCATGCGCAACAAGATGAGCCCTCGCAAGCTGAACTCGCCAAAGAAGCCGAGAGTAAGCTGACACGAAAAGAGGCCGATGCCGACGAGGTGTTACTCTCTCTGTGCCTTTTCCTTTATTTTACGTGTGTCCATGTTCTTCGTCTGTCGCCGTTTCCGTCTCCTTTTTCGTGATGCAAATGAAATACCCCAAACTGTGCCTTAGTCTGAAGGGTGTCTCCACTGTTCTTTTGTCGTACGTGCTCACTCCGTTGCCTCTGCGAGTCCCTAACAGCCATCATTGACTTAACGAATGCGGCTAAAGTTGTATCTGCTCATAACAATGCGTTGCTGCAGGGCAGGAGCTGGCAAAGCGGGTGGAGTTGCTGCAAAACGACAAACTGTTGCTTGCCAGAGCTGTGAAGGCGCAACACGAGAAGCTGCAGGTGAGCAGACCCCAGGCCAACACGTAGACAAAATTGAAATCAAAAGGACAAGCAGATAGGAAAGGGAGCAAATATAACAGTAGGCAGATAGGCAGGAGAATGCAGATGAGCAGATGTGAAGGGGAATAGAAGAGACCAATGAGACTTGAGCACAGAGAGAGCAGACAAAGAGGCAGAAAAGAAAGTAGGCAAATATACGAAGAGACTGTATGGACTAAGATGCCACGTAGGGAGAAGTGAAAGAACTTCAGGCCCCCGTTAAGTTGTATTGTGCTTCCACGACAATTACTAAGTGACAATAGTATGTACACTTCATTGGGTTAAATAAACGGCTTCTGGCTCAATCTAAAAGTATTTTCGATTGCACCAGAAGCTTTTCTTTTTTTTGTGGAGTGGTTTTCACTTTCTTCCGTATGGCTCAGATGTATCCGCAGGTTGTTATCTACTTTGCATTCTTTTTGAGTGTGAATGTGTGTGTGTGTGTGTGTGTGTGTGTATCTCCTTACTGCCGTTGGCTGCAGACGCTGCAGCAGAGTCTCGCTGCAAAGACAGAAGAAACTCGCTATCTCGTGCAGGAGCTGAGCGGTGCTCAGCAACGCCTTCGTTCTCTGCGTGATGCAGCCTCTGCTTTGCTGCTCGGGGCCTCCGCCAACCGCAACAACAGCCCCTGCCGAGACAACACATTCGACCGACGGTGAGGTGTACAGACACCACAGTGCACGCGGAGCAGTCTCAGAAACAGCAAACTCAAACAGCCTCAGAAACAACACACTCGAATCATTTTTAAACAAGCTACTTGCGAGGGTCCCTCACAAGCCTCTCACAAGCCTTGACGGGGGCCCCAAACTTGTTCAGAGGCCCCGCATAAGCATGTGGGGACTGCCAAAACGTCTCAATGTCGCCTTCATCGTTCACCTGGATCGTCTTATTATTTGATGTGTTTAGCTAGGCTACGACCTGTTTGTCTGAGGGCTGCTCAACAGGGCATCCGCTTGGCGGTTTGTTGCGTACTTACTGGTGGTCGTTGATGTGTTTTCTGCAAATATGCTCGTTTTCGTTGATCAGTTTGTGGCACATTTGATTTGTTTGTATTTGCAGATTTCCGGATGTGTGCTGAGGCGAAGGCCATTTGCTGCGAGTTAGCAGCACTCAGCGGCGCGAAGTGGCAGGTTTTCCTTGGATTTGTTGGCAGATTCTCCAAGCATAAATTGACGCTGTTTTTGAGTTCACCAGCAGGTGAAGAGGAGCGGAAGAAATAGCAGAGCCAACTGCCATGAGAGGGCAACTGAGAGACAGCAGCATCCGTCTGTGCACATATGGTGCGCACGCCTTTGCATCCTCCACACACGTATACATATATGTGTGTGTAGGTGCACATGATATGCGTATGCTTACACACGCGTACATACGTGTGTTTATGCATATGTCACGTACACCTGTTTACATATCCGAGTTTATGTGTGCACAGATGTGCAGCATTGTGCACAGGCGGTTTCATCTGTGCACATCTCTGCCGTCTAGTTTTGCATTCATTTGCGCACGTGCATGCATGCATGCATGTATCTCTGTGCACACATGCATGCACTTGCATGCACATCGGTTGGTGTGTTACTGCCGCACCCGCTAATGCAGATTCTTTGCACGTAGAGTCACTGCAAGACATTGCAGTTGCAGTTTTTGTTTGCACCAGCCAAACAAAGAACAAATACCAACGGCATTTCGGATGGGACTTAGCCAGTCGCCACTCCACCCCTCCCTTATCTGCAGATTCACATATGGGTAAAGCAGAGAAATACGTCAGTAGTTTTATCTACACGAAAAGCAGGTGTGAACGGTCCGACTCCCTGGGTGATCTGTAGCTGTCGTTGCATACGTGGATGTACTAATGTAGAGAGAACTACTCCATACATATACATAGCTCTAGGAACTGCAGGTTAAAATGCAAATTTAGTAATCCTTAGTAAATGTAGGGAACTGAACGGCGGGCCGCAGCCAGCTAATATATATAATATGCGACGGGCCAATTCTTAATAATGGCAATACACACGTATGTAGTATAGCCAACAAAACCTCTGTTCGAATCTGCACCCCCAAGGTTTAGCACATATTGTCCACGGAGAATTCTCATTGAAAAATAGGCCACGGCAGCATTTGCTTGATGTATGCATTTGAAGCTCAATACTAGTTATCAATAATAAAGAATATACTACTACTATCGGAGCGGAGCTTCTTCTCTGTGCATGCAGATGTATGTAGTCACAGGCAGAGCCGTAAATGACTTTGTGCCTGTGCATGCCACCTGGAAGGGGAACCCCGAATATGCGGGATTTGTCGGCTAAGTGCATATCCATTTGGTACAGTCGCACCATCAGACCGACAACTCAAGCTGCTAAAGCGTTATTACTGGAATCCTCTGGTTTTTTCTCGATTCAACTACACGTGGTATCGTTATCACGTACTGCATTTACCTCCACCGTTAAATGTACTGTTAAATGAACCGAAAGCAAATCATTGGATGCCGGTGGAGTTAATGGTACTTCCCTATTATGGTCTACTGCAGTTCTATTTTGTTGGAAGATAGTGCTGATGCGCAAACAGATAAGCAATTGCAACTGCAGTCTTTAAAAAGTTCTGCTTCCCCATAGTGCCACACAAACAGAAACAACACCACCCTGCACTGCTGGCTCCTGCTGAGTGGCATTCCGATTTTCATGCTTCTGCCTCCAAGCTGGGCAGAACATCGATGCCTCTGTCTTGCACCTTTCTTTTGAACATCAAGTTCGACAGAAGGAGGTAGTGTAGTACAAGGGCATTCCTTCTCTAAGCCCTTTTTTCAGCTGTCTGCCGACCTCATGAGGGCGCTAGCAGATGGTTATCGCATGGCCCTCTCGAAAGCCGCATAGGCTGCAGTTCTGACGATGCCGTCAGGCGAAGTCGTCATTCCCTCCTTTTCAAAATCAAAATCCCCACCTGTGCCGTTCGAGCCTCTGAACTGACTGAGGAGGAGGCCAGGCCAGCGCAAAGGAGACAAAGAACGCCAGTAAGCTGACCGCGTTGGGTGGAAGAAGAGAAGATCTGTAGCAATTCCAGCAGAGCCGAAAACAAATAGCAGCAAGCGAAGGCTTTCACAAAACTCCTTGAATTCCCCGTAACTATTAGCACGACGGAAAAGGCCCGAGGAAACCACTTCAATGTGCGGCTTCAGCTGAAGCAAAACGCAAGAAACACAGGACACAAACTACACATGTCACCAATGTCACCCATCGGAAGAAGATCTGACATGGAAAGCAATGTGCAGTGGGCGCCCTACAGAAGCACCAGAAAGAGTCCACCACACCGAACCAGTAGCAGCACAGAAGCAGCAAGGAGACCGCAGCAAAACCGCCTTCAGCTGGGGCCCGTATACGCTGAAGATACGCGTGTGCTCATCATTTTCTCCTCCCTCGTCGGCTGGTGCTGCAGGTCAGAGCTGACCTCAGCCGCCAACAATACAACAGTGGTAGGGTTCAGGGATAGTGTCTTCAGTCTTTACCGCCCAGGTCTTGACATCGAGAGGATCGAAATCCGGTCCTCTGACTTCATTCCCTAGAAAACGTTTCTGAAGAACCGAAGACGCGGGACGGCGTGAAGTATCTGCTGGGGTGCTGAAAAGCGGCGAGAGTCCCCTGTGCAACCCCCTAAGAGAAGGGTTGCAACAACGAGTAGCTGCTGCCGCAGGAAACATTCCAGAAACAGCCCCCAATGTCTTAATCAAACAAGTGCAGGAAAATGGCGAAGGAAGTCGATAAGCTGCTGGAAGTGACTATACAAGACAGAGGGGGGCTCTGCCCCGCCAGTCTCGCCGCCGCTTGTTCTTCCCCTTGAATTGACGATTTTTACGAAAAACATGAATTAAAGGATTCAGTGACTCTTAAACTATGAGAATATGGTTCACTAGTATTCTTGCGAAGGAGCGGTTTGTGTGTACCAACACCGGATGGACTGTGTGCAGCGAGGAAAGGGGGGCTGGCAGTCAACGCTGTCCAAATCTCGGCAGTTATTTCTCAATATAGCGGGCGTGTGCTTAATTGACTGAATTATAATTTCTGTCATCATTGTTATTTCTGAGAAGAAGTGTCCGTGTTTCTGTGCTAAGCTCCGTCCAGCTGTGTGCTCTGTCAGCGCTGACGCTTCTCCGACGAAAAGTCCGGGACCTTTATTCATTTTCACTTATTCTATTTTCAAGTTAGGAAACTCAAAAGAGAAGAGTTTCCTTCTCTCCTGCTGATTCGTCAGTACTCCCTCTCAACCTGACCATAAACGTTAGCTGCACTCACCACCGCTGTCTTGCACGAGGGTGGCGTAGTTTCACTGCTGTATCTGCTTTCCGGGGTGCCCCAGTTTCATGGGCATTGTTTACATGCACATCGATGGGGACGGGCACATTAGTTGTGCTGTGTTGAGCGGCTGACTGCAACGTATTGCCGTTTAGACCCCTGTTGCTTTATATCGCCGTGCACACTCGCTAAATGCTACCTAAATCGTACTTGCAAGCCCAGCCGTGAGTATATATACTCATGGTAGCTCGGTTAGCCTCATCTATCTGTTCACTGCTACTGCGCAGGTCGCGGGGATGCACATACACCTTTTGGCCGCTCGGCGTCTTTCGCAGCGGCCCCTGCCTGCTGCATTTGGACTCGTTCAGAGGCGCCTTTTCTCCAGCAGCTCTGAATATGACTTGGTGGTGGTTGGGGGAGGACCCGGCGGCTACGTAGCGGCTATAAAAGCGGCACAGTTGGGCCTGAGGACGGCTTGTGTGGAGAAGCGGGGGGCCCTCGGGGGCACTTGCTTAAATGTAGGCTGCATTCCGTCAAAGGCCTTGCTGAACATGAGTCATAAGTACAAGGTAAGACACGCAAAAATGCTTATTAGCCGAGCCTGTCTGTCCCTCTCTCCCCAGCCTGAGGGAGTGAGCTAGCTGCGGCAGCAACATCTAATGCTGCTGTTGTCCAGAGGAGCCGTAGCTTGAAGACTTCTTCTGGAGATGATGGTGCAGCGATTTTGGGTCCACTGCGTTGTGCATGCCTCGGATTTGCTGCAGGAAGCATCTTCTGATTTCCGAAAGTTCGGCATTCGAGTCGACGGCGTCTCTGTTGACATCCCCGCGATGCAGAGTTACAAAGACAAAATCGTCGGGGGGCTCACGCAGGGCATCGAAGGTCTTTTCAAGCGAAACAAAGTGGAATACATCAAGGTAAATACCCTGTTAATGCATGCTTGCATGTATGAATGCACGTGTGCAGGCATTTACATGCCAGGCTTGCAACATACTCCTACCCTGAACTGCGGGAGTTAGCAAATGCTACAATGGGGTGTCTAGATGGCTGCCTGTGTAGTGTGCTGGCCGGTCCGTTTATTTCTCTCTCCCACAAATTATATTTCTTCGGCCTTGGATTTCTACAGGGAGCTGGAAGACTGGCGGATCCACACACAGTAGAGGTGCAGCCGATTGGTGGTGGCAGCACCGAGAAGTTGAAGACAAAAAATATAATACTTGCGACGGGTTCTGAAGCTGCTCCTCTAGTGGGAGGTGCTCTTGAGGTGTGTTTTGAGTTCTTCATGCTTCTGTTCAATTTCAAGACTAGAAGGAGCAGCCAGTGCATGTCCCTTTCTCCCACAAGTAGCAGCTGGTGTTAATCTGCTGCTTATTATGTGCTATTTGCACTTGGGGATTCTGTCACCTGCGGTGTACAGGCAGTCACATGCAGCAGACTCAGCACCAAGCACCTCTCTTCTCGAACGTCGTGATTTCAGCGCCTTGTTTTCTTTTGTCTATGTCAGGTAGATGAACAGCAGATTGTCAGCTCTACGGGGGCACTGGCGCTCTCAAGCGTGCCTAGGCACTTAGCAGTTGTCGGCGGGGGAGTCATTGGCCTTGAACTTGGCAGCGTCTGGCGTAACTTGGGAGCAGAAGTAACTGTAGTGGAGTTCTGCGATAAGATCATCCCCGCCCTGGTAAAGCGGATGGATACATACTTTGCAGCTATGTTACCATTTGATAAAACGAGACAGTTGCCGTGATATGGCCAGTGCTAAACGTGAAACACATACACACACACACACACACACACACACACGAGGGAGAGCGAGCAAGAAAGGAGAAAGCTTTGGCGCGATTTGTAGCTGGGGAAGTGCATTTAGGGAGCGGTTGTGAAGTGAGACGCCTCTCAGGATGTGGAAATAGGAAGGGCCTTCCAGAAACTGCTGGAGAAGCAGGGCATAAAGTTCATGTTCAGTACAAAAGTAGTTGGATCGCAAAAGTCGGGCGAGCATGGCGAAGTCACACTGGAACTAGGTGAGCGTCTTCCTTGAAATGTTTGAATATCGTTTTCCCCTGTTATTCCCCACATTCCGGACCATTTTTCTGTCACAAACAAACAAACAGCGAAACAGCCTGGCTTGTGATGTGATTCCGCTTATTCGTGCTTTTTGGTTTGTTGAATGCTGTGCGTTCTGCAGAAAACGTGAAAAGTGGAGCTGCATCAAAGGTGAGCTCACCTCGGGGTGTATATATGCAAATAATTTTCTTCTTTCGGGTTTGTGCAGCTGCATTTCTCCTGCTGTATGTTATTTTCTGCACTTCTTCGTTTGTGCCCGCCTCGCGTTGTCTTCCCGGGTGGGATCGCCACTGGTATTGGTAGGATGCGTCTCTCTTCTTTTGCCGCCGGTCCAGACAAAATGAGTTGTTTCTTTAGCGTACGAAAAAGAAATTCAGGTCGCCTGTGTGCCTGTGGTTATGTGGTTATATGCACTGCTCACTCTGTTGTTTTGCTTTTCCGTTGTACTTCGTCGTACTACCATTCCTACTTGCTGCTGCATTCAGCTAAACTGTGACGTCGTCCTCGTGGCCGTGGGGCGCAGACCGTACACCAGAGACTTGGGTTTGGAGGAGATGGGAATCGATCTCGATAAAGTAGGACATGCTGAATGTAAACAGAAAAGAGTAGCGTGTTAGCATTTTACACTCTGGTAACATGCAAACCTGCGTATGCAGCGTGCTGACGCCAGTACTTAAGGAACTCCCTTCGTTTGCAAGCAGCGCATGCACCAAGGACATTTCGTAACTGCAGCGAGGCTGCACTGCAAAGGTGCTGATTTTCTTGAAATGTAATTTGTGAGACGTATGCTATCTTCTATGCGTTCGGCTGTGTACGCGCAACACGTTCAATGTATTGCTGGCGTGTCAACATTTGCACCGTGCATTGTGATAGTAATGCTGGAAATGCAGAGGGGACGTATCGTCGTGAACGACAAAATGCAAGTGTTAAAGTATGCGCACATCATGGCCATCGGAGACCTCATTGAAGGCGTAGGTCTCAGCAGACAGCTCAACATAAGGAGAATGCCCTTTCCGTTTCAAACCAAGGAAATGAGCTACTGGAAGGACATTTGGTTTCCAATGATTGTGGCATTGTTGACTTTGGTTGTTTGCATTGCAGCCAATGTTGGCACACAAAGCAGAAGAAGAAGGCATTGCATGCGTAGAACGACTTGCGGGAAAGGGGGACGGCACTGTGCGCCACGACACAATCCCATCCGTCATCTACACGCACCCAGAGCTAGCAGGAGTTGGAAAGACAGAAGAACAGGTGAAGGACATACTGAAACTGCCAGCCTAAAACCCTGACGCAACACCGCCAGTTTGAACAGAGAACATCCTAGACTGAGATTATCTGGACGTCCTGTGACTTCCTTCTCGCTGCGGCCCCCCCTGCGTTGCAGCTCAAAGCAGAAGGCGTCTCATACAAGAGGGGGGCCTTCCCTTTCGCAGCGAATAGCAGAGCACGTGCAACGGGCGACTCTGATGGTGAGTCATTTCGTGTAATTGGTGTTTATACTTTGTGTCTGTATGTATGCCATGCACTGTGGGTTTGTATGTGGGGTTTGTGCTAGCGGCTTGCAGTTGGGTGCTGTTTTACTCCAAGTTGCTTCCTCCAGTGGGAGGGGAAGCTGCGGCAGTGCACTGCAGGAGTTCAATGTTTAGAGTTTTAAGCCGGCTTCCAACCTTGGAAAGGATGCAAAATCTGTGCTGCGTACAGAAATACTAGCTAGATATTTGCGTACATGCATAAATAGAGATATGGCGTGTTCGTTGTCTTGGTGCATCCGGCGTTTTCTTTCTTGTATATTGACTTTTTGTGAATTTCGCCAGTGCACGCCTAAAATCAATGCGCAGAAGGATGCATTGCTGGCTGCATCCAGGACATGCTGCTGCAATACATTATCGCTTTCTCTCCTCCGTTTTGCCCTGTGCTGTGCAGGTTTGGTGAAAGTGTTGACATGCAAGGAAACGGATAAGATCCTGGGCGTGTGGATCCTAGGCCCAAATGCAGGTGCACTAATTCGTGCTCTTTCACTCATTTGCTGTTGCCGCTCTATCTGAATTCAGCACTGTGTTGGCATGTTTACCATTACATTTTTTGCTGCCTGACAGTACTGCAGAATGATCATAATTGCTATGATTAATTACTACATGCGGCATCACCTCGACAATCCTTGGCTCGTATATTTTATTTTTCCTGTTCAGGGGAATTGATTGCCGAGGCTGTGTTGGCCATGGAGTACGGGGCGGCCAGCGAAGACCTTGGCCGAGTGTGTCATGCCCACCCAACTCTTTCAGAAGCTCTGAAAGAGGCTTGCATGGGTTGCTTCGACAAGCCCATACACATCGCATAAACGTTACACTACACGGAAAAAAAAAAAAGAATCCGTGCGCAACTCTTCAGCGTCCCAGCCCCAGCGTTTAAATTTCGCAACGGCCGTGACTGGTGTCGTCTAGCTGGAAAGGGAGCATTCGTGGGTAACCGGAATGTAAATGGTCATTTAGTTTGTCGTGGAGCAATTGTAATGCTGGAGAGCGATTAAACGAAAAATAAATTTCGCAAAATTAGGAAATAGACGATGCATGAGTAATTGCAAGCCTTGACAGTAGTTTGATGCATATGCTTGAATACAGCCTACGTTGTAGATATAGTGCGTAGAATGCATATATATTCATTCGCATAGGAGACTTCAAGTAGCCAGAACAAGAGCAAAGGTGCACGTTTGATTGGAACAGAGGGAACGAGGTACTCAAAATTGTGAATTTTGTAATAGTCCGGTTGTGTGTGTGTGCGCCTTGTAATCAAAATTTCTTGCTACCCCGCCGGTTATATAAGCTACTTTTGAAGGTAGTACGGACTACCAACGACATGAAACCAGTAGAGCAGCGCATCAGTACCTTCTGAAGTGCCGCAGGGGTTCTCCAGGCATGTCTTCTATCTGGGTGTCAGAGGCATCTATTGCTCGGTGTTAATGCACTCATAATCACAGTTTTGCAACTTTATTCGGGAGGAATGAGGAGATTAACTAGACGATGCTGCACGCTTAACGGCTCCCCCGTAACACTCGTTTGTCGGCAGTGGGGGCCATTGGAACGGGCGCAGTTTCTTCTGGGATTTAGCATGTCGGCGAAGTTCTCCGGCGACGAGTGGTTCCATCCGTTTTTCTCTCCTTTTTAACATTTAATTTATTAAATGCAGTCCGAAATATCGACAGAGCTTGCGAACCCTGCAGTGTTGCTTCTCCTTTCGTCGAGTCTGCCACGCAGCATTCAAATCAACATGCTGAACGCTGCACTTGGCTCTGCGCTGCAGCTGAATCGTTTAACCCAGTTTACAGTTGTTTGATAATCAACTGAAGATGGGTGGGTCAAAACTGGCAGCGCTATTCACTGCCAATGTGCAAAAATAAAAGCAGAACGGAAGTGTGTATGGCTGTGCAGACCGACACAGTTTTCATACTGGGAATAACAACAAAGCCATCTCATTGAGGAAAACAGTTTTGCTAGTAATCATTCCTATTTCTGCCTTCCACGCAGGCGTCTCCGTTAGGGCGCTTGGGGGAAAACACAGTGAATATGGGTGTCATATCCGTATGAGCTGAGCTGAGCTGCAAGCCGGAATCAACCGATGTTGCTTAAAATTGACATTTCAGATTCCAGATCATCCTTTTGAAGTGTCTGTGGTGCAGCAAAAGCAGAGAGGCGTTTCTCTTCTCGTTTTTCAAGAGAAAGTATCTGCATCAGCCGCCCAGATGGGGGGACGCTACACGGGGATGTTTGGTGGCCTGCTGTTCTGAGGGCTTCAATGCTAAGTTCAAATCCTTCACAGGACTCACCTCCCCAGAAATTTACTCGAGAGGAATCATCTTCTTCTTCCGATTCACAGCGGAGTCCTAATGCCCTGAACCACGTCGCCGGCCACAACCCCATGGTTGTATTTGTCCACCAGTATTCGATTATGGGAGGCTCGAGGTGCGACTGTCACTCCTCTGTATGGCTCTGTGTACTCAGGAACTTTCTGTCAAAAACTATTCCCATCCATCGTATAGTGGTGGCGTGGCCTTGTAGATGTGCCGCAACATCTCAGGACGTCTGTTACAAGCGGAACACTATTTTGCGCCATTTTTCCTATTTTTTCGCAGTAATGTTGGATTTTTGGCGAAATATGTGGTTCCCTGCTCTTTATCCATGTTTGCGCTTATTTGCTTTCAAGTTCTCTAATGTTCGGCATGGCGACCCTCTTAGCACAACGAGGCATCCCGGCAGTCACGTTTGACATGCGTGGCGTAAACCGCTCCACCGGATGGTCAGGCATACGACGAATACATATTATGCGAATATAAAGAGGGTAGATGTAATCCTTATAGCTAAATACCAAAAATGCAGATGCAAACCCACGTATGTAGAGAGTATCCGTATGTATACATGTATACATCAACGTACAAATTTATTTATATATGAACTGCAGAGGAGAAGCGCAGGAGGCATTTGGAGATGCTTTTGGTGAGCTAATGCTGCAGGAAGACGCTGACGGGACACAGGGAGACGGAGGACGTTGTCGTCGTTTGTTCCTGGTGTGTGAGGAACTTCGAAGCTAAGAACATCGTTATTGTTGGATCTTCGGCTGGGGCCCCGATTGGTGGTGAGGGCCTCAATCAGCCAATGACTAGAAAGCTTTTGACAGGCGTAATTCCAACTGTGAGCCACATGGCTAGTTTGTGTAGTCGGCTTTTTCCGTATTCGGTTGTCTGTTGCTGCTGTGCAAATGCTGCAGGGAGCGCGGTCGAGCAGCTTCCAGAAATCCGCGGTTATGTTGGTATCGGCTATGTGTTCGGCTTTGCCGCTTCACTCTTGTTTAGGTCAGAAACAGCTACATTGCGAATATTGCCTTGCATTACGAGAGCTCAATGGCGCCATGACTTGCTGTAAAACACCTTAGGCGCCACTTGCTGGCCACAGTGCTGTTGCCTGATGCAGGGGCCATTATAAAAAGATATTGCAGTCATCGAAGCCGAAATTATTTATTCATGGGGATGAGGATGGGTTTACATCGACGGCGACGTTTACCAGCTACTTCAATAGGTAAGACTAAGACTGGTTTAATTTCCTGATTGTCAATTGTAATGCTTGCATTTTGGCAGTAGCAGTGGATTATTGAGACAGTTGTGGTTATAATTACTGCTCCTTCCCGAGCATGCTGCCTGAAGCCTCCACAAGTGAGATGTAGAGCGCCTGATGTCTTTTCGCATCGATCATTCGCGTACAGTTGTGGATGGCTTAGTAGCATTGCTCTTCGACCTTTATTTAAGTTGTCATCAACAGGCTAGCTGGTTCGTGGCCAGCGACTGTGAAACGGTGTCGATACACACGAGCTTGAGCTTGCCGTCTGCGTTCTGCAGTGCAGAAGATCCAAAGGAAAAACGTATTATTCCAAAGGTTGGGCATTTCGAGATGGAGGTGTGTCTGACTTCCTCCACCCTAATGCTTCTTACAACACGAAGGGTTACGTTAGACAGCTTTGCCAATCATGCTTTGACCACTCTCGTGTATTTATATAGTTCATAGTTAATAACCTGAATTAATGAACAGCCAATACGCCCGGGTATACAGCAGTAGTGACTGTGAACCCCTTGGTGCTAGACTACCTAGACTACCAAGATGCCTCGATTTGATTTGCGATATTGTGAGCACAGGGACCAGCGTACGACGCATTCATGGCAGCTGAAATCGTGAAGTTTATTGATAAGTACTTGCAGGCAGCAGTGCAGGCTACGTCGGCTGCAATGCCTGCTGCAGGATCCGTTGACAGTAACTGAACGGCCCAGGATC
Source organism: Eimeria maxima (assembly GCF_000499605.1). Taxonomy (NCBI): domain Eukaryota; phylum Apicomplexa; class Conoidasida; order Eucoccidiorida; family Eimeriidae; genus Eimeria; species Eimeria maxima. Next base: position 90,063 of record NW_013563358.1, on the reverse strand, counting down.
TGTTGTGCACTCGCGGGACACCCTCCATGCATCTGCTCTTCTTCATTGTGATAGGCAGAACACCGAATACTGCGCTGCGAAGAGGCCTGCTGTGGGGGAGCGCATATACCTCCACATGCGGCGTCCTTCCCACCGTCATCACCTTCGGCCCCTCCGGTGTTTCATGGACTCAGAAAGGACATACACCTATTTGTGGTGTCCCACGTTACAGGCAAATGCTTACAAAGCCTCACGGTTGTGCATGTTCCCCGGGGCTCCTCTTCAAAAGCTCCAACCTGCCTGCCATACTGCTTGGCTTTCTTTTGCGTGTTTGTGCCACTGGGTGCTGCATTGGAACCATTCGGAACTGACTCGTCTCACAGATGATGCGCTCGTTCGGATTTGGCTTCATGCAGTTGTTTGCAGGCGCATCACTTGAAGGTCAGTCGTGCAGCACCAGCCCGAAAGTTTACGGCTGCGCTCGTTTTCAAGTTTCGCGCCGTGATGTTTTCTAACAAGGCACGTTACGCTTAAAACCACTGAAACATGTCATATAAACTTCCAACGGTGCAAAACAATGCCTAACACGCCTGTGTGCAACCATGCGCAGTCAAACTACAAACTGGGGCCCTTGAAATGTTCACCTGTGCAAAACTGGTGTTCCCACCTTCGAATGACATATGTTTATAGTGTGTATATATATACTATAGACTAGAGTCAATGTATGGACAACTGCACAGAAGTACCGCGCTTGAACAGCCCAGGCTGTTGCAACAGCCCACGCTGCTGCGTCAGTTCTACGCCTCTTGGATTAGCTGCTACCCAAAGATGACTATGTTACACTGCAAGAGTGTAATGGAGCCAGGACAGCGTAGTGAACGACAGCCTTCGTGAGAGGCGCAGCTGCCGCTTGCAATGTAACAACAAAACACGTACACGTTCAAACGATACGCCTATTCGTTCTTTTTGATCTCCGGCCCGCTCCACTTCAGCCCCAACACGGAAGCAATGAATCCGTACGTTAGAGCTTGCTCGTCTAGGACCTGCACACCAGAGTTAAGAGGGTTTGCTCGATGCTAGTACAAAGGATATGCGACGCAACGATTCTGAACTGAACCAAAAGCAGCGTAGCGTTAGTGCGCTACTGCATCCACCCACCTTCATCAGAGGCTTGCCTCCCCCATGACCTGCTTTTGTATCAATGTGTGCAATCAAAGGAGTGGACACAGGAGAGGAGTACCCAGCGGCATGCTGCAGCAAGGAATCAGACATTAAAGTACAGAGAGCTTTTGCCAGATCGACTGCAGCCGCAAGCACCAGCCATCCACTAAGTCACAGAGAGAACGCCTGCCAGCACTGGTTTACACAAAAGCTTGCAAGTACACGCACCTGCAGCTGGGCAATATACTTCAATGAATGGAAGGGAGAAACCCGGTCGTCATGGTCAGCTGTCATCACCAAAACAGCTGGCTGTTTGTCGCTCCTCACAACCTCAGGGTTGATGTTGTGAATTGGGGAGATCCTTTGCAGAACGCAAAATAACAAACGCACAATACATGCACTCACAACGGCCTCTCCGCATGTGAATTTTACGCGACATCTTATTCAACAGCAGGCACCACCACACGCAAGTGCCTTGAGCTGGTCTAGGATCGAGCGAAACAAGGGTTCTCATGCACGCACAGTCTGCGTGTATGTAAGCATTAACTGGATCGCAAACGTACTTATAAATGTACTTGAAATCCTCCTCCTTGTCAGGGTTGCCGTAGTCACTTACCCTGCACGCAGCCCAATCACGTCCCTACACTCCCAAGGTGCTGCGAAGTTCGAAAGCATCCGGTGGAAATACAGCTTACGACGAGCTACGTTCTGCCGTCAAAAATAAGACTGACAACCCAGAGACTTCTAATTGCACTCTTCAGCTTGTAATCCGTGGCTGCACTCTACGTAGTTTACCTTACAAGTCACTTATATCGAAGTCCCGACCGAAGGCTTACCACGCATGGCCAATGGTGAATTTGTTGAAGCGTAGAAGATCCATGACACCGACCTTGGCAACTACTGCTCTAAACAGGTCAGGGCGCTGGTTTGCGCAGGCACCCACGAGCAGCCCACCATTAGAACCTCCCATGATGGCTAGCCTGAGCACCGAAACACTCTAAAGGCTTCTCAGTGGCAACTTTTGTTGAGTGCAAGGTACGTTCGCAATACACATGCCGCAACAAATAATGTTTATCTACATGGCATATTCTGATCTTCCTTTCTAGTTAAAATGGATATCGAGCAGCTTATGTCATAAATGTCACTGGGGAAGGCGCACTGGTCTGGAGTGGAGTAGCCCTTGGTAAACAAATACTCTGCTGCACTTTGGAAATCATCGTAGCTGACCTGCACCGTCACACACTCAATGATGGGACAGCGAAGTGCTCACCACCCCAACCCCAACATATGAAAACGTACACACATATAAGTACTCATAGCCTTGGAAAAAACGTGCATTTGTATACGTATGTACTCCACGGCTAGCAAAACGAATACACAGCAAGGAGAATTGCTGTGTTGAGAAGCATTTACATACTCATGCACATGCTTGTGGGAGGGTGGGCTCGTTCCACGTACTTGTTTATTCTCTTTGATTGCTGCTTTATACCAACCAACGCCATATTCGCCTCCTCCCCTTATATTCGGAACGGCCAAACCCAGCCCCAAGTAGAGCGCGGAGAGGGCAAATGCGAGAGAGAAGTAAGGGGTCAAGGAAATGTTGAACCTACAGCCACAATTTCAACTGCGAATCCCATTCACGAGTGAAATCCAGACAATGCAAAAATGAACACAAGACAATGACTCAGCGAGCAAACCCAAACATAGACAGATGTCAGTTGAGACCTGGCGACGCTCCAGCACTAAACGCAGGCATCGCGTTGACCCCTGAACCGATTATCCCATGTAAGAGATATCGATACAACACACAGTGACGCCACAAAAGTAGCGTTAGACTTCAGATGCTGAAGAAGGCTCACCCGCCGTAGCCGTAGAGCAGCATTGGCTGAGGGCGCTGCTGCAGTCCCTTCTGTCGCATGAGAAACATGGGGATTTTCGTCCCGTCTTTGCCCGTGTAGAACTCCTGCGTGACTTCCAGGTTTTCCAGCGGCAGCTCATTTATCTGCGACCCAAAACACGATAGGCAACCGCGACGCCACATCTTGCCCACTGGTTTGCAATGGGGTCCCCGAGCTCATGCACCGTTGGACTGCACGTGGTGGTCAACTGCGCACGGGTTCGTGGACCCCATAAGTGCAGGTTTATCACTGTTTAACCACCAAAGTGGCAACGCGGCATCCGCTCGGCAGCAGGCACAAATAGCTATGTTGCCGCAGGCGCTTGCCGCTGCACCAGTTACTGCTGCTTTCGAATTTTGCATGTTTAACAGCACCGAAACAGCAAGGGAAGACTCGGCGTGGCAAAAGTATGTGCACAAAGGCTTACATTCGTGCGTCGAATGACGGTTACGTCATACGTGCCCCCACTGACATCGACGTCGTATATCACTTTCGGCGTGTCAAAGCTGGTGATGCTGAAGAGGAAGTGGTCACACTTCCTCTTCCCTGACATTTCTGCCACGGAGCCCACGGGTACTTCCAGCGCCTTTATGCGGCTGCCATCTAAACGATGGACATAAAGCTTCGACTTTACGTCCTCGTTGTAGTGAAGCACCATTTTATCACCCGCTACTACCATCACATCTTCCAGCACCGCACCTGCCTCCGGAACAACGTCAACCATTGGAGCGTCTGCAGACAATTGCCATTCAAAATGCAAAGCGTACAAGCACACAGTTCAAACAGCGTTCTTCGAGCACATAGCGCACTTCCAACAAACTTGGTCCGGCTAAGAATAGTAGCGACACAATGCGGACAACGCCCATCTACGTCTGCCGGGAAAGCCATCCGGCTCAGAATGATGGCAACTGCACGTCAGCATATCACCACTGGCCAAGCAGCACATATACAGGGCATCCTCTCCCTCCTCAAGTCAAGCCCCCCGGCTTCAGCACCTGGCTTCGCTACATCGACTTTAACTATCTTGTTCTTGGGGGCGTCGCGGTTTGTTTTCAGGAGGAAAATGGTGCCATCGTTGGCCACATAATCGAAGCCAGCCTCGAAGTCGTCGGCAACTTTCACCCACTGCAACTTCGAAAAAGCCGTTGAGGGCACGGTGCCGTCAGGAAGCGCAGCAATCCACAATTTGTTAGTCTGCGCGTCTCGAACAGCACAAGCACCTCACGGTTCATTGGAAGCGGTCAAGAAGTACGCCTGGCGCCGGTCGTCCTGAACCACTGATGCTTCCGTAACCCTTCCATGTGCGGCATATTCTTATTGGTGCATGCGCATACACTGATTATTGGGGTATTACAGAGGCGTCTGCGTCTAACATTTTCTGCAGTTGAATGCTTACTGGCTCGCAGCTTCGTGAAATGCTAGCAACGATAAACTTCTCATCATCTGTCACATCTACGGAAACCATCCAAGTCGGCTCACTAGGGAACTCGAGCACCAGGACGTCCTGCTCCTGGGGAGTGCCCACTTCATGACAATACAACTGAAAATCAAGACAGAGAATCGCTAGTGGAAGCCGTCCATGGCTCCTACATGCAAGACTGAATGGCTATTCACTCTGTATCCACAGGGGTCATTAACTGCCAACAAGCAACTCTGCATCGATATGCGTATATGTCCCTACCTTTTGAAATTCATTCTGCGTGTTCTCCAAGCCATTTGCTTGTGCGCCATCCGGAACGTCGTACCGATTGTAAAGCAAATATTTAGATCCAATCCACTGCAAACTCGTGAACCTGCACCCGTTCAACAAGACAGCAATAACCTATAGAACATGTGTCATTCCTGGAACCTTCAGATGCAGCACGCCATCAATGGCGTGCTATAAGCCTGCCGGGTGCCCAAAAGTGCTGCACCTCCGGAACAAAGGATGTAAGAGATTTAAGGTTTAATTGCGCGAGGTTCACTTGGCATGCTCGAGGCGATCTTCCAGAAGGCGTCCGCTGGCGACGTCTTTAAAATAAATTGTGCGCCAGTCACTCCCCTTATCCCCGCGAGCGTAGGCCATTAAAGAGCCGTCTTCCGTAAACTTGAGCGATCCTAGTAAGGATATACCGCAGAGAGATATTACCGAAGGGAATAGCCACAGCTATGCAAAAAGAGGTCGTCCACTGCCGAATATGATGCGCTAACGTGCTGCGTGCATAACTACTGGTGCTACCTGCCCACAGAAAACGCACCCACAGTTGCAGTGCCATCTTCGGTCCAGAGGTTGGGGTCGAGGAACACTTCGGTTGTCTCCCCCTTTTTGTCAGTATGGCGGTGGAGCAGTGATTGATTCTGAAGGCCTGAGTTCCTCCAGGAGTACCAGAAGTTACCCTCCTTGAATGGGACGCCAAACCTGCAGCGAAGGAAACGGAAATATGAATTTAGGCTCCATGCGTGGCGTACAAGCATACGGCACTCTGTCGCCGGCAACTGTAGTTCATGTTGCGAGAAGCTGCGACGAGCTGAAAGGCATCATACGGACTTGGGGTAATCCTGAAACTTCGTGAGAGCCTTCAGGATTTCACTTCGGACCTGTGTGTCCAAGTACTCCTCCGACGCCTCATTCTGAGCAGCTACGAAGGCCTTTGTTTCCTCGCTTTCCGGGTCTTCAAGCCATCTGCAAACGTGGCAATTGCACTATGCTGCCTGTAACTGGTGTATGTGTCCGAGTCAGCATCAGGCGACGCATAAGTGAAGAAGCCACTTATGGTGCGAAGCTTTAGGGGCACAAACAACAACTGTTGAACATACCGATACGGGTCTGGGACAAGCGTGCCGAAGTGATCCTCCACCTCCGGCCCCCGACGTGCAGTTGGGTAAGAGAGAGTTGATTTGGGCGCCATCCTGTGAAGACTCACTGAGGGGAGAGCACACATGGAAGAGCACAACGCTGTGCAATACTGGAGAACAGCCGAAAGCAGTTGCCCCCACAAGACCCCCCGAATATGTTGCCAGCTGACTTTCACACAGAGCTCCACCGAGCACTTCAAATGAGTGCAAACACTCATATATACACTCTTATATATGACCTGAACGACCTTACTATACGTGGCATTCACTAGAAGACTCCAGAAAGCAGAGGGTGAACATAGGTGTGGCACCACACAACCCTTACCTCGGCTCGCGTGCAGGCGTTGGTGTTGTGTGAAATTTGCGCAAAGATGTCGCCCCTGTGCCAGAACGAATCCAAATAATAAAGTTAGTATTACTTCTTCCTACGTTCTTAAGTCCAAACGCCATGAAAATCTGTCGCTGTCTGCGGCGAAGTGGGCTGCTGACCCTTGGTGAGCGGCTTACCGCCTGCAATCCGAAGGCCGAAACAGAGCGGAAATTATTCTGTAAGCGAAGCGTTGGACCCAAGAACCTTAAAAAGGCGATCATGTTTGGTAGTAAATAGCGATGCTTACACGTCAACAACAGCCACTGCGGGGGCGACCGGTTCAGTCTGTTCATGAGGGCCCCGAGGAGTACCCATAGAAGGTCTCAACCGACTACCATTCTACTTTAGAACATGTTGTCAATGTTCATTAATTTAAATAAATAAAGGGGGGCGCACGGTTTTGCAATAATGACGGGTTGCATCCGAAGGTTCCGTAGATGCCAACTGCATGCTAGGTTCTCCAGAAGAGGATACTGCTGCGTGGTTGGACGGTTGCAGACTCACGAGTGTACACGTTCCAAATGGCCTGGAAAGGAAACAGGTTTAACTTCACAAAAATGCATTGGGAGTTGGGAAGATGTGTGAATGTTCACTAGCCGCAAAATAGGCGGCATAGCCGTTCAGATCGCTGGTACGCTTAATGGCCCATAGAAGCCCGTGTGTGAAGCATCATCCACCGAAGTTATGCATTGTGCGGTGGAGATAAAGGCGATATGTCTGCTGGGAATAGTTGCTGCTAATATATGCAGCTAATTGAATTGGCACTGGAACAAGCACTACTAGAAGCTAAACACTAAAGCAATGTCAGTTGTGTGTAAGAACCCGTATAAAACAAAAAATTGAGTTGCCGGAGCACTAGGGGTACCGGGTGATTTTTTGGGGGGCCAGAAAACAGGGCTGTAGCAACCGCAATGGATGTGGCCACCGTAGTGCAAAGTGCGGCGTTCTGCTGTGCGTTCCCTCCCGAGTAAACAACAGCCACCATCTTTGCAGGAATATAGAGGCTAAAGCACTTGCAGAGTAGTGCACGAAAGTTGTGGCAGAGGAGCATGTGGATATAGACTCTGAGATCGCGCAGTGTGGGAAATACACTTGCTGTTGCCGTTGCCTCCTCGTCAAGCTGCGATACTCAAGCCCTCCTCAAACACATGCCAAATCACCACGGGGCAATTCGCAAAGATATGTGGTCACGAGGACCGGGGCTGGTGGCATGCTCCCCAGTGCAAAAAGGGACACACGAACAGTTCATGCCTGGCATAGGGAGCAAGAGGAGTGTTGAGTGCGACGCCGCCATCGTCCTTAGCTGTACCTTAGCTGTACGCCGCCATCGTCCTTAGCTGTGGTTGAAGCAATTCTTTCAGCAGGGAGCAAGAGGAGTGTTGAGTGCGACGCCGCCATCGTCCTTAGCTGTGGTTGAAGCAATTCTTTCAGCAATGTATTCCCACATCAAACAGCAGGGAGTAGCCGCTGGAAACATGAGCATGAGATAGGCGTAGGAGGATGACTAACTGCAATGCTGCAAAGGGGCACCACTGTTCTTCCTGTGGCTTATTGCTGAAGCCATATCCCCTGTTGAAGATCTTCTGTTTTGTGAGACGCTTCGATGCTGATATCCCCAGCTCGACGGTTTTATATTCCTCTTTGGACCAGTAAAGTCCAACGAGTTCTGTCCTCGTTTCGTCAGTGTTGTGTTGCGCGCCAAACGGCATGCAGCTCCTTGTGCTGCACACAGGCCCCCCCCCTTTCTGAGTATTCCTCCACCGCTCTTGAACATGCGCTGGCACACGCCTTCGTGTTTCTCAAGGGCCTCGTCACGGCCGAAGGTGCGTCCACAGTGCTGACATTGCTTGTTAACACCCAGGTCGCTGCACTTGGCGAAAATAGCCTGAGGGTGGACACAGAGAACGGCGATTCGGAGCTATTAAATATTGAAGCACCACATTGTTTCTTCCTTTAATCCAAACAGAGCGTTCTCGTTTGCACGGATGTTGGCATATTATGGCCTGGAGCTTGCCTGGGCTTCTGCAATCTCCCTCGGATCTGCTGCCCTCGCCATCCTCATGGCCGCTCGGAACTGCGCACTCTGTTGGGGGAAGTAGCGACAAGAAGAGAACAGGAGCTAATGGCATGCGTGAACGTTGTGGACTAGAACATCGAGACTTGCACGGGCATCGAAAGTGCCACTCACTTCACGTTGCCATTTCTTCTCCGTTCGCTTTTCGAGCCTGAGGAGCAAGCAGCTTAAGAGACCAGTGCAAGTGAAGCAGATGGTATGTATAGCCTTCGACCTGGCAACAATACTGGGGGTTTAAAACATCTGCAGCCTTGCTTCTGTATATAAGATAGGAGACTGGCTTATCTGCAGCATTTTTGCCTACGGCTTCGATGAGAGTTCGCCTCTCAATTTCTGCACAGTTGAGTGAACAGGAAGTCCAGCTTCCTCCACGACGCTTGCCAGTCGCTTCCTGGTCATGTCGTACTGCTTGCGACGTGTGAAGAAGACCTTCCCAGATCACGCACAACCATTCACGACTTGCCTGTAGTTACGTGCACCCTACGCAGAGAGGCTTTAAATACCGTAAAACTCAAGCCTTGAAACCGTTTGCCTCTTAAGCAGTCAGACAGCTCAGTTCAAGCAGGCATCTGCCAGAAGCATCAGATGAGCAATGCTGTGCCTGGTGCTTCATGTCACTTTCCAAAACACCGGACGTACCTTCACGCAAACCTTGACATGCTTATCGAATGACTTGCTTGCAAAGGTGCGGTGGCAATAGGGGCACTAAAATGAACCACAAAAACAGTCACATAGAGACACCTGAGTCAGCTTGGGGGCAATACGCCAATGAGACTAATATGTGGCACTAGTCGCCCACTCGCTCCCTCACACAAAAGACAGTTACTGTTTTTTCGAGCATGGGAGCGACAAGCTACTGGAACGAAGTGGCCACAAGGTGTTGAACTTGGATGCCGACTTCCTGGATTTCTTGTGGTTCATCTCCGTTGTTAGCTTCAACGGGGAGGGACTCATTCTGGCTTGGATGGCTTCCTGAGAGAAACGTGTCGAGGAGATAGCCACCTTGGGGTATGGCTTGTGCAAATGTGCCCCGACTCGCCAAAAACTCCGGTTTCTCTCCGGTGTCTTCATGGGTCCAGGGATAGCTAGCAACTGCACGCGGGCTTTCCTTGGAGCTAGTTGGGGCATATTTTTGTCCTGGCATTTTCCCTAAGGCCTCTGAGGAGCGCTTGGTTTCTAGGCTTAGTGTTGTGTCCAACGCTGGTTGACCACTTGGACACGGGGCTGTTTGACCAGCTTCCTTGCTGGTTTTCTGTCGCTCTATTTCAGGTGCTTCGTGTTCCGACTTCATGCCCGCCACCAGAGCCTGGAACTCTCCATGTCCCCATGCTGCAGGAAGCTGCGGACCATGGGGCCAGCCAAAGTTGTCGCTCCTCTTGGGGGATCTTCCACTGTTACCTTCAGGGCATGATGGGGTAGCTATCCCTGTTGAACCACGCGGAAAAGCACGAGTAATCGGCACACCTGTTGAATCATCACTACACCCCGGAGCATTCTAGTTGCATCCGGTAGAGCATAGAAGGTTGATTGCGATATTTTCTAGCCTACCGACTGCTCCAAAGGAAGCCGTTCGAGTAGCTACTCGGGCCTCATTCAACCTGTGTGCACCACCCAGTATAAATTGTCCAACAATTTGGCATCATACAGCCCTCTAGAATTGTGACTCATGTTCCTCTTGTATTTGCAAGGATATGCACTTTAATGTGGACAATTCATGGCTCCTGCTGCAGGATGCTTATCCTCCAGTCGCTACGGAAATCCTTAGGGCAAACTGCCGCAAGCGTTTACTCGCCTGAGTTGGCGCGACCCTTGACGGCATTGGCTGCTGCGGATAGACTGCTTCAGCAAGCGAATTAGCCGCGTAGCTTGCAAGACTTCTTGGGGTGTGAAGGTGTCTATGTCGTCATCGTTTTGATCATACAGATCAGCATGCATCTGTTCTGAAGAGCAACAGTAGGTCGTAGGCACATGATGACCTTTGCATGCCTCAGCATATCAAGAGATTTCCTGGAACGTTTCTTCTTTCTGTTGAAACTGCAGTGAGAAAACCACGTATTAAGTACTTTTTTCTTGTTGGACGCAAATTAGTCACAACTAATTCCACAGTTCCACTACCTAACGGAATTTTAGTGAACTCGAGAAGCTTGCCTGACTTATGCCCATTGTTCTGGTATTTCTGACTTGATGAATTTGACAAATGAGAGATCATACCATACAGTTCGTTCCCCTCGGAATGGGGCGTAGATACCTTCGCAGTTTGTTCAGCACATAAGAACTCATGTTCCTCTTCCTCTCCCCCCCGCGTAACAGATCCAGAAGAAGACTCAAAAATAGGTGGTCGGCTCATCATACCTTGAAGAGTCATTTACAGAAGATTCCGTCGCAGGAACTGCTACTCTGGGAGGTGACCTTCGGGTCACCTAGCGGTGGTCTGTAGCTATCATGTAAAAGTTGAATGCAATATGCCGTTTTCTGCGCATCTTACAGTTTTTCTCAATTTCCCAGCCAATTAATTTTCGAATAAGAGGAGCGAACACGTCATGGAGGACACCGCACCGTAAGCCGCAACGAGCGAAGAGCATGCACGCATTGGCTGGGCATCCGGAAGGAGAAACGGCGACAAAAATGACTAGTCTAGTGGTTAGAAATCAATTCCTTCTCAAGATCCACCTCAGCACAAACAAAACCGTTTGATCTAATCGAGGGAAGGCACGCTGCAAGGACGTGACTTCGCATCAGTTGCTTCTGCTGCAACCAAGTTACTGCTCGTAGTGCACACGAAGTTAGCATTGCACTTATTCGGAGAAGCGTGAGAGACTTTGGTCCACAAGAGAACTACACAGAAGGCATGTTCTGTGCTTTGGCTCATCGATTGTACTTGAAGTGGGTGGACAAGGAACAAATAGAGCGGAAGAGACGGCCTGGCATGAACTCATGCAAAAGGGATCCACCGTTGCAAGTATATGAGCTTCCCTCACCAATCCACTGCAATCGATGGACAAAAGGCGGGATAAACTGGCTTTTACCTGCGGACGGGCAGTGGCTGCAGCTCCAGCTCTCACGGGGCTCAAGCAGATAGCGCCGGTGTCGCCTCTAGTGGACCTCCGTTCGGTTTTAGTACGGACCGTTCTGTTACTGCGAAACAATTAGGCGACCTCCTGCTGCGCTGATATGTATGAAGCGCTTTCACTAGAGATTGGCGGATCAGACCAAATTGACCTCAGTTTGGTTCCCCTGTCTTGGCCAAAGTGTGCAACTACGCGCGGCACCGGTACACCTACACTGTAAGTGACCTCTGTCTCCATGTACGTGAGAAAAAACACCGAACATCTTCGCTTTATCGAGCTCAAGAATAGCAGATAAGCACCCCTCTCTGATGCTCAGCAGTAGCTACGCAGGTCCCGACGAGTTTGATATTTTCCTGAGGGCTTGCACTTGAAACTCTAAAGGGTCTTCGTGCGCCCTTCAAATAGCGGTACACTCAGATCGTGTCAACAGTAACCATAAGCACCTCTGCAGGTCCTTGTATTCGTCTAAAGTTGAGGGGTGCTTTCAATGTCAGCAGCCGTATGGTCCGCCAAGATTAAAAGCGTAGGCTGCTTCAGCCCGGCACAGTTTAGAGGTATTCGGATTGCAACGCCGAAACTGCCAAGCACCATTAGCATGGTGGCAATGCAAAGTTGCATCATGAGACATTTGCTGCAGCGGGTTGCAATACTTAAAACAGCGTACAGCCTCCCCTAGGAGCAGGGGGAGGACAGTAAGAAGCGCATATTACTGTGAGCAACTGCCCTGTGGGTATGGGAACTCTAAAACAGCTAAAAGGGAGTATTGAATGAGAAGGATGAAGTTTAGCATATCTCCAACCCTGCCTATTGTTGTGCACGCTGCAGTTTTCTCGCAATCGGTTTACTGAAAGGTGCAACAAGAGATTGGCGTTCCCTCCGTTGCAGGCCGAATGCTCAATTTATCAGATTTCACTCTACGTATATTGAATAGGTTTAGCTTGTGTGAAAAAAGAGCAGGCGCTTCAGTTGAGACCCTCCAGAGTGGTGTGCTCTGTGCCGGATTCGTCATACGCTTCCAAGTCCATAAAACCCTCATCTTGTCGTTTTGCTCTTGCCACTGCGGCGGTGACTTCTTCTTCAGGCAGCCCCTCGAAAATAGCAGCTGCGAGTTGGGCTCCCGACATTCTCACGTACTTCCCCTGCCCACGCGCTCTTCTCCAGGTGCCCCCCACAAGTCGGTAGTTAATGCGAGCGGCAGCGGTGGAGTCAATCCCTTGAGCGGCGTTGCTGTTGTTATTTGCCGTTGTTTGCTCTGCCGCAAAAAGGGGACCATCTAAGCTGAAGAGGCTTTTGCTTTGGTTCCCTGTTTGGCTGTTGTCTTCGTTGGTCTTAAACTCCTCTCTCCCCTCAGAAGCCATTAGCAGGCGTTGCCGGGCTTTGAAGATCTCCAGCTGCTGGCGGCGGCGGATTAGCCGCTCCTCCCGGATTTGCTTTTGCTGCTTTGCAATTCTATAGTTCCTTCGTGCCTTCTCCTTCTTAGGCCGCGGTCTGCATGCAAACAACTGCGTGTTGCTGGAGAGTCTCTGCAGTGTGAGGGTAGGAGCCCCCCAGAGCCAAGGAGGTCCAGCGGTCCTGTTGGGTCTGTTGGAAATCGTTTGGCCGCTGCAGAGAAGAAAAGAGAGCAAAGGCCCTCCAGATGATGCACCGACAGGTGCAACTTCATGAATACCGTCAGGGAGCATAGAACGTACTTGCGCATGCACCGAGTGTTGATGCAGCAGAAACGGGGCTGCATGTGCCGTTGAACTGCTTAGCCAGTGCAGCAGGAGCAGCACGGTTGCCATAGTGGCATGTAGGGGAGAATGGATGCCTCATCCACCGATATGCGCAACTCCACTGGTGCAAGTTATACTCTGCACAAGTTCACGGTACCCGAAACTGCAGCCAGGGGCACGACCGAATCATGGGCCTCCGCAGCCTTATATCCGAGGCATATTATCACCTAAGAAAGTACCTCCACAAAGAGGGTATGCTGGCATCTCGCGAATCAGGGAGTGAAGGAAAGACGGGGGACCCCTTGGGATATTACCCAGTTCGACCCCACAAACACAAACCCTTCCCCTGTAAGGCGAAACGCTACGAAGGAGTTGCACCTACTGAAGCCATAGAAGTTGTTATTAAAGCAGATTTTCTTGAACCCATCAGCATCTTCAATACAGCACACCTTATGAGGGGCCCCCGTCGGCAGCACCGGGGCCCCCAGTCTAAGGCTAAGCCTTGACTGTGCAGCTCCACTGAAATACACCTTGCTTGATCTGAGCCACTCGCAACTACATGACACGTGTATTCCATTTCTTGCATATATTTTTTCATTTTACACCCATTCCAGGTGTCACAGAACGTCTCTCTCCGTCCCCTCAATGTACACGGACCAGCAGCGACGGCCGCTGCTAGTTTGATTTCACAGTAGGCTGGCGGTTTGCATAGATGCAGGCCAATCTAATAGCCATTCATTAGGTCCTTAGCTCGGGTGTTAGGCGTTATAATTGTGAGGATTTCACGGTATAGACAATCCGCCTTGTAAGCTTTTTCAGGTGTTGTGGGCTCTCTGTCTGCGAGAGTTGTTTCTGTTCTCCCAGACCTCCGTGGGGTTTTCAACGGTCTTAACGTCTCTGCGGGGATTCATGCTCGCTTAGTATCTATTGCATGCTTTCTTTCTCCCACATCTCCCCCAGCGCCGTTGCCCTCAGCCTGGAGCGTCAAATCGAATGCTACTCCCTCCACTCCTTCCTTGGCTTGACGATGGGGGGAGGCCCCACGCCCAAAGATGGCCATGTGCACTCTTGCAGGCAGCGGAAGAACAGTGCTACTAGTGCTCCTTTTGCTAGTGGGAGTTTCTTGAGGAGACTTATCCCAGTCAGGAAGGCCCCTCTTGTTTGTCTTTGGCTTATTCTGTTTCTCTTGCTGAAAGTATTGAAAGAATCATGCCCTGCAGCAGCATTTTGTCTGAAGAGGTCCCTGTACAGCTCAGCCGTCCTCCCAAACCCCAGATGCGAGGGACCCCGATGGCTGACTGTCTGTACGCAAGGCAACAACACCCCCGGGCTGGCCCACGAACTGGGAGCCCATCGCCGGATGCAGCGTGGTATGACTAGAAGGGGATACATCCAAGCTGCAGAGGGAGGAGGAGCAGCTGTCGATACGGCTGACAACTCCCCTCAAGAAGGTTCTCGTCGCCGCCTGTCAGCTCCACTTGCTGCAGCCGACGGGCTGGAGAGCACATTGGACAGAACCTCCAGCGGGTACCTCCCACAGTACAAACCCTACCATAAACCCTTTATCGGCACAATAACTTCAGCGGGCGCCCTGTCCCCAGTGTTTGCCTAGGCTGGAAACTAGGCGTACACGTCAAGCTCTATTCCTGAGGCTTCATCGTCATATACATATATATTATGACGATGAAGCCTCAGGAATAGAGCTGGAGGTGTACGCCGAGTACATATATACATATATACATATATATATATACATATACATATACATATACATATACATATACATATACATATACATATACATATACATATACATATATCCTTGGTGCTGGATAAATTGACCGGTGCCGGCACAAGGACGTGACAAGCCGTACCATGCATGTATTTGTGCCTAATGATCATACAGACAAGCACCATCTTTAGTTTTCCGACTGTATTCGGCATCCCTCAGGTCTCAGGACTCCGCTGGTCTTGGGGGGTGCCCTTCAAGGGCTGAGGTGCAGTCTTTCTTTTCCTTCTTGTTGGCCTCCATGTCTCCGCCGCCTCCCCAGCAGCAGCGACAGCAGCAACAGCGGGTCTTGCCGAATCTCGCAGCAGCCGTTGATGGTGTTCTCTTTTTGGCAGCCTGTGCTGTCTCCCCCCGGTGGATTTTAAGTCTTGCACCTGCAGAGCAGTCACCACTAGGGCCGCGCAAAGACAGCTTAGGAGTTGCTGGAGGGGGGAGCAGCGCGAGGCAGAAACAGCAACAAGATTGGCTGCTCCTGTGTAGCCCTGCTTTTAATGCACATCCGCCGGAGACTTTGCCTTTGCGGGCCCTCACTGCCTTCTTCGTTTCTCTCCGGCAACTCCTACCCAGGTAATGCCCTACAGGAGGCGCTCATTTGGGCTTTATTTGTGTTTAAACAAACCATTCGTTACTTCGCTTATTCTGCTTGGATTGGATTTACTGTGCAGTGTAAGGTGACGCCAGTTGCGTGCCAGGCATGTATATAGTGTTGACAGTGCACGCCGCCCGATGCGCCTACGGCATCTTTCTCTTTGGATTTTGCTTGTGCAGGCTGCCGCAGTCGGCAATTACCCGCCTCATAGCTCCTCTCTTTGCCCTTGGTCGGTCAATAGCTTTCGGGTCCCATGTCTTGCCAGAGGTACCGGAAGAAGTGCGGGCTGTGGCTGAGGCTTTGGTGCTTCTGCTGCACGGGGTGCTGCAACGAGCTGCAGAAGAGGCCCCGACGCTACTACCTGGGGACACGGTGCAGAGGGTCTCAACTGCGTGCAATGCATTGACTGACTGGAGCAAAAGACTATCTCCCAGCAACGGCGGCAGGTTGGTGCCGCTGCTGTTGTTGGGGGCGCCACCTAGTTTACAGTACCCTATTCAGGAGGAAGACCTCTTGGAGGCGCCCGCTTCGGGGGTCCCTGGGTGTGGCGCTGCTGCTGCACTTGCGCTAGCGCTACACCGCACCGGGGCCTCCCCACTGCCCTGGAACATCTTGCGGGCAACTGCCAGCATGATAGAAGCCTCTGCAGCAGCAGCAGCTCGCGGGCTCCAAGCCGTTGGTGCATCACATCAGCACGTGGCTGGAATTGTCGAGGCCCCTTCCCGCCTGGACCAGCGAAGAGACTACCCACAAGAGGCCCGCTCACAGCACCAGCAGAAAGTGAAGCAGGAGCAGCAGAAGCTGCAGGTCGGGGTGTCACCAGCACTGCAGACAGCGGCTGAAGAGCTGCGTCAGTTGGTGACAGCGAGGGCCTCCTGGTTGCCCGTATATTATTTATTAATGCGTCTAAATGGTGGTATTTGGCTGCCGGCTGTGCAGCAACTAGCGGAAGCTGCTGCTGCCCAAGGGGCTCGTCTAATTGAGCTCTTCATATCACAGCAGCAGAGGCAGCGAAGCGTCCGGGAAGCGGAAGAAACTCAAAGTGCTGCCTGGGCTGCCGTGGGGCGAATGCTTTACTTGGAAGTGCAGCAGCTTTCTATTTCGCTTGCGCGGTTGCACTCCCTCAGGCCACTGAGAGGAATGGGACACTTTGCTGCTTCTGCTGTGGCGTTCGATCGATTCCTGCATGAGCAGCAGATATCTTCGTCGCAGGACAAAGGGGTAACAGGAGCACCAGGATCGTCGGGCGAAACTGTTGTACCCTTTTTGAGGCCTCTTCTGCACACTCACGATCCCCCCCGGGACCTGAAGGAGGCCGAGAGGAGAATCCGTTTCTTCTGCTCTCTCGTCACGCTTGGGGCAACAGATTCTTCTTTGCTGTCAGGTGTTACTGTCTGTCTTCCCTCAGAGGGCCAAATAAACTCTTCGAATTTTTCAAGCACTCACCAGCCTCCGCAGAAACAGCAGCCCAGCAGTTCCCGCGTAACAGCAGCAAAACAGATATCCGTCAAGCTACTTCAGCGTCTTTTATTCGCATGGAGTTGGGTCGGCGAATGGCCTCTCGTAGTTATGGGCCTCAAACTTCTCCGTCACCGCCTTGAAAGTCTTACGCTGCAGCGCTTGCTGGGTGCTAGCACTCCTGCCTCCAGCGGCAGAGGGGGCAGGAACTTCGAGAGGACTCAAGGCAAGGCAGCCGCAGAAGAAGATGCTGACGAAAGGAACACCGCTGAACTTGTGGGAAAGACGCTGGCACTGCTGCAGAAGAATTTGAACGCGAAGTGGCGCTCCTTCAAAGGTGGCAAGTCATCTCGCTTGACCTCTCCACCTCGGTCTGAGGGAGAAACATCGGAACTTCAGGAAGCTCTATGTAGCCTCGCCGCTACAGCTACCCTGTGGGCAGCTGTTAGCGGCTTCGAAAAGCAACGCCCCGAGGACATTGCTCTGCTTACATTTTCTCTCATACCATTTTGGATCCAAGAGACAACAGAGGGAGCTGCGCCTGTACATACGCAGCAACAAGTTCAAACGATCCGTGCCGGGGCAGCAGCGGCTGCTCCATCGGCTGATACTGGTACCACCCAAGAGCACGAAAACAGTCAGCAGCAGTACCGCCAACGTCTGCAGGACGGAGCGAATTTCGCTGCCCTAGCTCGTAGCTTGAAAGGGTTTCACACGTTCTCATCGGCTTCCGGTGTATCCCCAGCCCGTTATGTGGACTCTTCTGCTGTAGAAGTATGTGTTTCCCTGTGTTTGCCTCATACACGGTGTTGCTTCCTAGGCATTGTTACTTCAGGTACCCTGTGCTGGGTCAGTCAAACCTCTTCTCACGCCATACATTCTGACATCTGCTTGTGCTTTGTTTCCTTGCTTGCTCCTCTTGTTTCTTCGCGCAGTTTTATCTGTCGGAATTGCTTGAGAAGAAGGGTGCTGACTTGAACATGTGGCCATCCCCACTTTTGTTCCTTTTGGCATACAACATTCTCCGCCTTCGGCGCAACAAGGGAAACGACACTTTCCGAGCCTCGTTTGACGCAACTACAAGCATAGGAACAGCGTCAGCAGAAACAGCTTCGCCTCAAGGCCACTCGATCGGCGCTTCCAGTGCAGCGCAGCAGCACTCGCAGCAGCTCACCAGCGAAGCTGAGGCAACGGCAGCCCAGCTGTTGCTTCGAGTGGTCGCTGCAATTGACGAGAGCATATCTTTCCCGGAGTCAGTTTACGGTTGGTATCGTGCGGGTGGTTCTGGGGGTCCTCCTGATGGCGCCGTTAAGACACCGCAGGACGGAGGTAGCTCGCCCTTCAGCTTACCAACTCTCCCTGGGAATACACCACAGTCGAGGACTGATGTATCAGTTGTTGCGACGTCTGGTGCTTCGGATTCACCGAGGCAGGCCGGAATTGGTCGGGCCGGGATGCGGGAGGTGGGATCGTTCCTGTGGGCCTTGAATCGCGCCGAAGGTGGGCTGGGCGTTCCCGAAATCATGGATACCGCTGGTGCTTCAACGGAATCGACTCCGTCGCCTTTTGATAACAGTGAGAGGCACGTAAAGGTGTTGACTCTGCAACAAGCTGCGCGGCTTGCAGCCCACAACATCAGACGGCCTGGAGGCTTTGCTGACAAGCTGGCGCTGTACTGTGAGGCGGCGATAAGAGCAGCTAATGATTCTTTTCTTCAACGTGCCGGGACTTTGCCGACCCCTAAGGACCTCACACTGGATATTGGCAAGGCAAGGCAACAAAGACCCTTTGCCTCTCCTGCTGCAGCTGTTGCTTGTGGAGAGGTTGCAACCAGTGGCGGTGAAGGGGACCTTGAGGGGGACTATCGCCCTCAAACAGTTCTAAAAAAGCTGAAGAGGTATTGTTTGAGGGCCCCTGCAATGTTCAAATCCCCTATTGCTTTGCGTCGGCAAGATAGACTCCCAATGAGTTGGGTCTCTACTGCAGGAGTGTCTATCGGGCTGTTGCTCAGCTTCTTCTCCTCCTGCCGGGCCGAAACTCGTAGCCACATACTGTGGGTCACCGTTGTGACAGGGCACTTTCAACACCACATCCTTGTGAAGACTACTGAGTCCCTTTGCTTTTGCTGCTATTGTAGCTGCTGCAATTGCTGCTGTTGAAGAATATCAGGGTGTTGCTGGTGCAGGGAGTGCCTGCTGACTGCTGCAGGGCCACTCTTCCTGTTGTTGCGTGTTACTGTCTGTCGCAGGTCTGGAATAGTGCACGCACCCCTCTTAGCAGCAGAATGTGGACTGCTACAGCTCTTCCACTTGCTGAGACCCCTGGCTGCTGCGGTTCGCGCGATACCTGATGAGTCAGAATTGATGATCTCAGAAACGGAGAATAGGGATCCTGTTGACGTTTCTCCTCCTCCTGCGGGAGGCGCCTGCGACCCATCGACGGTGGAAGCACCGACCACTGAGCAGGTAGTTGGCCCCAAAACCGGCAGACACAGCACCAGCATCTTGCGCCTGTTGCACGGTGCACCTGCATTCCTCTTTGCTGTAACGGCAGCGCTACTGCGGCACGCCCAGAGCATTGCAGCCCTTCCGGCAGACTCGCCGAGAACTGCAGCACAAGTCCAGCTGCTTCTCTTGGCGGCAAGCGATTTCGCAACCCTCCTGCACGCACACTGCCGCTTTACAGCAGCAGGAGCAGCAGAGATCGAAGCGGAGAAAGACCGTGGAGCAGGCGCTGCTCCGAGGATATCTGCGGTGACAACATCAGTGGAGTTTCGGGGGGTGCTGCAGGAGCTGCTTTCGATTTTCAGCAACCTTGTAGTTCGGCACGCTTCGCAGATCCGCGACTCGCTAGCGTTGCTAGCTGCAGCAGCGCAAATCCTTAGTCTGTGTGGAAGATACGTACCCCTTCCCGCGGGCTCTAAGAAGGCTCTTGAGGCCTTCGCCCCTGCTGCCATGGCAGCCCTCCGCCAGCCACCTCCCTACCAGGCAGGCCCTGGGAGGTTTTCAGGTACATCTTCCCCGCAGCCACAGCGAGGAGGTGGTGCCGAGGAACTACGGAGGCTCGCTACTGCCCTGGAGGCCCTCAAGTTTGTTCAACTGAAATAAACGAACTCTGACCGAAACACCAGGAGAATCCAACGGTCAGGAAGAAGAACGTTGAGAGGGACACTCGTATGATGAGCGCCGAAAGGGCACATCGTCGGTTCTCTGCCTTGTATCCATATAGATGTATTGCATCCCGGCTCTGCCAAGCTTGGCGCGTAGCCTCCCGAGATGCAGACGCTGCAATATGACTCTATTAGCCTCTCCTGCGCTAGGAACGGTCTTCGCGTTAGAGGAACCCGTATGGCCGGTTGCTGCCCTTTTTTAGCAGCCATATGGGCATACTTAATGACATTTATTGGGGGAGCTTATTTAGTTCTTCCAGATTTTTACAGCTTCATGCTACAAATTGGCACCCTGTACTTAAAGAGGGCAGCATTGGACGGTCAAAAGGCGTACACTGACTATCCAATCATCCTTCTGAAAGACATTTGGAGGGAAGCCAACTACGGACTAATTTCTTTGATCAGTCAATACTTGTCGCTGCTTTTAGTGTCAACCTCGGGCTAACTGCTTAACTCGCCTAGTAAATATCCATCAGCCAGCACGTGGCGATCCTCAAGAGGGCGTGCGATATCTGTGAACATATGGACGCCTGATAACAGCCAATGCAGAGAAAAGAGCCTTGCCGACCACCAAAGGGGGCTCGCAGACTCATAAGTGGGTCAGTGAATGGTTGGGTACCCTTGTGAGCCCGCCGCGAACTCCAGTAACTCAGTTTGATGCGTGGAGCCCCAGCTGCTAACTCTGTTGCCGCTTCGGTAGTCTGCGGCTCTGCCCCTTACCACGCACTGTGGCACAGTGAGAAAACGGCGCTGAAAGCACCTGCAAACTGCAGTATGCCGTCCAGGTTACGACAAATCTACAATGCTGTCCTCTTCAGCCTCAAAGGGATTTCCCAAAACAGGTGATCCCCGAGTGCTCAGGCCTGGAGTGAAAAGCACCTTCTTCTTGCTTTGAATTTGCTGCAAATCACGAAGGATGGTGGTGCCGTCTAGGGGCGCCGGCGCAGCGGCGGTCCCCTCTACATCCCCACCGTCTGTTGCAGCATCTAGGGAGTCACTGCCTGAGAGCATTTGGGTGCGTGTTGGTGGGGTCTTGCTGCTGCTGCTGCGTTCTGCAGAAGCAGAAGTGTAGTCCTCTAGATGCCCCAGCTCCTGCTCAGTTGGGATATCTGCCTCCTCACAGCACTCCTGCCTCGGCAGCAGATTGCGAGTGGGCCCATTCACAGAACCGGCACGTTCGGGAGGCCGGTACTGCCCTAAGGCGGCAGTTGCATCATCTTGTTGCTGATCTCCAGCGGCCTTCAGAAGTTCCTTCTTAGTCTGGAACTGCTGATGAAAAGGCGTCTCTTGCTGCGTGTGTATCCCGGTTGAAGGAGGCTGAGGGATGCTAGCAGGCTTTAGCGCAGGACTGGTGGCTTTAGGCTTCAAGCTAGCCGTGGTAAGCGAAGCAGCAGATGGCTCCTGGAACGCAGGGTTCGGCAACGCTGCTTGAGGTTTCTGCACTCCCTCAGTGCAGCTGCTGTCATCTTGCTGCTTGTTTACGTATGCATGCCGAACTCGTGATACCTGTATGTGCTGTTCTTTCGGGCCTTTCTCTTTGGCTAAGCTCCCACGGTGCATGTTCGATTCTCCACTTGCCGTTCCGGCCACTTTCGCTGGGTAGCACAGAGGAATGACTGCAAAGTCTGCTTGTTGCCTTGGCGCAGTGACGGCAACTGGGATGCCGCCGCTGAACGGGCAGCAAACCGCCGGAGCCTGTCTATCCGTATCTCTTAACGGGGCAGACAGTACCCGCTGCTCTTGCGATTCCCCTGTATGGGAAGGAGGCGCCTTTGCATGCGGTATCGGATCTTGCGTGGGCTGCCCTGACACCTGCATCCTCTCGTGTTGCTCCTCTTTAGCAGAAGACAGAGGCCGCAGGGGATCACCTGGAACGCCCCCCACATGCACCGCCGCCTTTCTCAGCTCCAGCATCTCCTGCCGGTAAACCTTTCCCACCAATATTTTGCTGTAACAAACGCACCCGCGACAGCTCATACACTCATACTTGAGCAAGCAGACAGTACAGCAAGGAGATTAACAACAGGTGCACTATGCTGTGCATTCAATTGCTCAGAGAGCAGCGAAGCCATAATATACGAGAAAGGAAGATAGGAAGGCACGGACCTGTTGCGTTCCCTGGACACTTCATCTTGCAAATCCTCTATCTTTGAAAGCGAAGATGAGACCAGACTGCGGTACCTATAGAGAAGGCATTGGCAACAACGCAAGGAACCATGCAACTAGCGTAAGCAGCACCAACCAAATGCATGCTGTTGTGTTCCTGGGAAAGGTTAAATAACCACTCACACAAAGTTTAGCGCTGATTCTGATCCACAAAAACAAAACGGAAGTAGAGAATGCAGCACGGTACCCAACAACCATTCAGCTGGAATGGTTTCAGCTCTACCGCAGCTGAAAGAGGAGCTGTGAAAGGTTCAGTTGTCCACCTGTCGGTCTGTTCTTTAAACTTGTCAGCTGTCGTAGTCAGCCGTGCTTGTGATTCATCAAGCGCAGCCTTGAGAGATGTTATTTCTCGGCGGGCCTTTTCAGCTTCCTTCGTCAATGCCTCAACCTTTTCCTGCAGTCACAAATGCCCTAGTAGATCCAGTATAAAAGAGGCATCCGACGAATATGCACTACCAGTATAGCTTTTGTACTTTCAAACATTTGAATGCCGACCACCGCTGTTGAGACAGCAGTGTTGGAAGCCACCACGCATGTTGCTCCTGTTGCATTTTGGGTTGCAACAACTTTAAATTAAAGGGACTGTAAGTGTGCTTGCTGTTGAATATATAGTTTTGACTAATGAGCGAATGACTGATGTGCTCGTTCGTGGCTTGGTTTGTGCTTGTGCGGTCGAAAAACAGTTTACTCTCAGTTCTGCTCGCTGGGTAACCACGCCGCGATACTTCGCTGAGGTCTCGACGAGCTCCTTCTTCGCTTCCTGTAGTTGCTGATAACAGGCAAATAAAGCACATGGAAATATCCCTTGACCTAAGGCATCGAATTTCCAGGTTGAGTGAAAAGTAAACCATGCCACCCAGTGCAGTGCTCGAAGTATCGTCCCAACACTAGGGCTGGCTTACTTGTTGCAGCGCAACGGTTGCCGGTTGCGACAAGAGCTTCTCCTTCTCTGCTGTGACCTCCTCCAACGAAAACTGCAAAAAAGCAATTCGGCTGCTGAGTGTCTTGATGACTCCATCCTTGAGCACTAGCTGCGCCGTCGCTTCCAACCCTGCATCCTGGCGGCCTGAAGAATCAAATGCACTCAATGATGGCGTTTGTATACAACTCATGCCCGTACGCACTTTCTGGGCGAGCCTGAAAACACTTATTTTCAGCAATGAAATCGACAGATAACATCCTCAGGAGTATAGTGGGCACAATGCCTGAAGGGTTACCTTGTGGTAAGGGCAGGGTAATATTCTGAGGGACGTCGAGAGGTTTTTTTATATCCGCCTGCGGCACAGCCAGAGTATCTAAGATCGTTTGCACAACCAAAGAAAAAACTACGAGGCACAAGTAGATCTGATCGCAAACTCCACTTACATGAGCTGCACGAAGAGCTTCAAGAGCAGCTTCTCTTTCCCTCAGCTGCAAACAAGGACCAATATGATTGACGTGAAACCATAATATGATATGAAGGGAACCCGCCACTAGCCCTTCGTATTTCCGCATGGCAATTTATGCAAAGATGCCGCAGGCCAAGGTGCTTCACAAAATCATTGCTCCGCATGCACATGTCCGCAGGCAGGGGGTGTACGCAGCATCTAGAGTTCTTCTCCAACGAATGTTGTGCCATGACCTACCCTCATTTCGAGATCTGCTTTTTCTTTTCGAGCCTGGCGAACATCTTGGACAGACTCAGCTAACTGCCCTTCAAGCTTGACTCTTGTCCTCTCAAGTTCCACCCGTTTGTCTGTCAGTTTCTGCAGCTGCTCTTCGAGATGTTGCACTTGAGCAGCGAGAGCATCCCTTTCCAAAGCCGTCGACTTGCTGCGCCCAAAGAAACTGCGTCTGGTGGTCAGTGCCCTTGGCGTCTCAGGAGCAGACGGCGCCTCCCGGAGCTTCTGCAGCTGCTAAACATCTCGCAGGCAAAGATTTAATTCACCACTGGTTATAGAAATATTTTTAAGAGTGCAATAAAGCTCAAATGTGCACCCAAGTATGGATGTGACAGTTCTGGGCACCAAAAGAAAGTGTAAAATGGAGGAGGGAAGAAAAAACAGCGTAAGAAACTGCTAATACGGAAAACTCTTTGCTGGTTAACAGCCGGGTCTTCTCTGTGCTGCATTTTAGTTTGGCGGCGTGCATCTATTCACCTGTTCAAGTTCGTCCTTCTCCGCAGAAACCTCCAGTAGTTGCTGACTCATCCCCTGAAGTGCAGCGTCCTTTTCTTTAATTTCTCTTCGCAGCTGTTCCAACGAAGTTTTACCCTCATCAGTCTCACCTGCAGTATCTCTTTGGAGAGCAAGGGCTCTGAGCAGGAGAAGCATAATTGGCAGAGCACAGGGTGTTGATTTAATTACGCAGTGATCGAACTTGCTTCCGTTGCTAATTGTTGCACACTGGATGACAAATGGTGATCCCTCACTCCTCAGCTGCAATTCGTTTGCTCTCTTCTGCGCACAGCTTCGCTTCAAGAATCGTTCTGCAAAGGCCCAAGCTCCCACAAAACTGCAGCATTGCGAGACCTTCCCAACCTCCGCAACTTTCTCTTCCGTGTTCTGTATATTTTCCGTGCCCATGTATTCTACATTATTCATATTGCTGAACACAGCAGCAACGGCTATCGTCCTTGGCACATACATGCGCCTGCTCAAGTCCTTAGCGCGCTCGTCATCTTCGGAAGAAGTCTGTTGTTCTGTCCTCTCTTTGGCTATAGCACCCCTGGTGGCTTCAAGTTCAGCTTGAAGCCTATTTATCTCTGCATCTTTCCTTTATCACACAGTCAAGGCACAAGGTGGCACCCTCTTGCCGATTTACAGATGTTGAAGATGTTTTGTTGCAAAAGGCACATGTTCACCAGAAGCTGCCCGCTAGACTAAATGAAAATGCCAAGAAAATGTAAAATCTCCAGGTTTCAAAAATAAAATAAGGGATTGAGGGTGCAGCTGGGCATACCTCGACACCTCTTCCACCCTCATCGCCAGTTGGCTCTTCAGTTCCTCCCTCTGCTGCTTTTCCTCTTCATTTCTGCAGACAGAATCAGTGCACTTGTGAAGTGGATTTGGTCTCGCTGGCTAAGTTGGTCCACGACCAAATTGTGGTCAGTTCAGAAGGGCTTACAAGTGCTCCTGCCGAGAAAGTGCCTCTCCAGAAGATTGGTGCTGAGCATCCAAAACCTGCATTTCCAGTTCGGCTATCCTAGCCTCCCTGCAAGGCAAGAAGACGCAGGAATACTTCGAGAACACTCAGCATTTGATTATTGGCAAGAAACGAGGCAGTGGACAAAAATGTGCCCATATGCCAAAACGTCATTGATGATGCCCTCCATTTCCTGACGCTATATCTTCTTCCGGTCTATTACTCACTTTTCCTCCAGTTCCTCGACATGGTTTTTGCACTCGAACTCAAGCTGTGCCTCCAGCAACTTAATTTTTTCGTGAAGTTCCTGCACTCCCTCGTTGCTTTGCAGTAACCTGGACAGCAAACCAACTGATGCAGACGGTTATCACAGTGTCTCTTCAGCAATATTTCTGCCATCGGTAAGCCTTCACTTGCCTTCTAAAATAATTCCTGCAGCTGACCTTTCTCGTTTCATCGATTCAATGATTTCCCCTCTGGCATCCAGTTGTTGCCGAAGTCTGGCTACCTCATCCTGAAGTTGCAGTTCGCTCACCACAGGTTACGCTTGTATGTTTGTGATCCCCCTTTCCACAATTTTTGAGGTAAATAGAGTTAACACCTGCGTTCCCCTACATGCTGAGAAGTGCACTGAGGGAGAGCGTCTGATGCGTGACAGTGTCCCGGAACCAGCAACCATTCAGGCAATAATGCTTCACAATGAAGGACCTTACATTTGCTTCCGCACATTCCTTCCTCAATGCTTCCAGGTCTTCCCTGATGCACCACCACAAACGTTGCAGTATTCCTTGGCTTTTGAAAGGTTTTCGCCACACAAGATAGAGGAGAGTGGCCTGCATGCCATTTAGAATGCCTCACCTTTCAAAAGAACTGGCGCGCGCATCGCGCTCCTGAATGAGTGTTTTCAAGTGTTTGTTCTCAGCGATCAGCATGTCCATGGCGTTTCTGCATGATGAAGGCAGTAGATAACATCTAACACTGCTGTTACAGACGAAACCAGGGGACACCAAAAGTAAATGAAGGCTTCTGCAGAACATTCCGTTGGATACGAACTACAGTGTCGCACAACACAAGTTAGTGGCAAGAGGTACTTGGTTCCCATGTGGCAGAGGCGTACTTGAGGCCTTCTGCTTCTGGTTGTGAGCCTGCACAACGGATCAGCGAAATGCAGAAGTAAGAGGCTCCTGCTTGCCTGTTGTTGTTTGGTTGATCCCCGTAGGGTGTATAGCTACAGTCAAGTGCATGACCGACAAGCCATTGACACTGCAGATTGTCGCCTTACCATCTGTCCCTGAGTCATCATTGGGGTTGGTCTGGCTGTGTCTTCGAAGTTGGTCATCGTCAAGGCTTCTGCGACGAACTTGCAAGGGCCTGCTGGAGCTGTGGTAGCCGTAGCCGCCAGCCGCGAGGGAAGAGATCTTCTTCAGCATGGTCGCATGAAAATGACTCGAAGCACCAGAAATATTCGCCTCGCAGTCCTTGGCAAGCCAGGGCCATGCTCCTCAGGGGTCACGCCCACTGCAACGGAAGCTCAAATACGTGCTCGTCTAGAGGCTTCCGGACAGCAACTGCAACAGCCCCAAAGGCATGCCATCGCTTCCCTTTAACGCCTCATCACCGGCCAGCTGTAGGCTCTGTGGAGTTGTCCGTCGTTCAATCAGCACGGGAAGACGAAGTCGGCTGAGCCGTGGCGACGGCAGAAGCGCCCGATACAGGCGACGGCGGGTACGTCCCCAGTAGAGGCCAGTAGCCAAACTTCCCTATTTTTCTTGCGACAAACTCCCAGATGATTAGAAGGAAATGGCGAAGATGGAGGTGACGTCAGGGTCTCGCAAATACGAGTGTTCCCGCCAGTCGACAGGCTCGACCTAGCGAGGCAGCAATCAGCGGCGGTAAAGGCGTCCAGACACGGGTCAAGAGCGGTAGTGAAGACTGTAGATTTTGTCTAAAAACCATTGAAAAGGATGAAACAGGCGAAGACATGAAGATAAAATTGCAGATACTTCGCAGCCGACTAAAAACTGGCCTTCGAGCAATCAAGCCACTGCTGCGTACTTCCCGAACGCTGCATCCGCCTGTTCCATCTAGCCTTTGTATTCACAGAAAGTTATTGAGACTTTTTTTACAATCTATTAGAAGAAACTTTAGTGCCCACTTCCGCTCTTTTTTTGAATGGTTAGCTGCTCTCCTGCGGGGCACACCAGGAACGAACAGCTTTGCAAACAGCTTACACATACAGGGCAGTGCGGAAGATTCACTGTTTCTCCACTATCTTTCTTGGATTCTCGGGCTTGCTCCCGTTTCTTGGGTATTTTTGCACCTTCCCGACTAAGTCGGCTTCAGTGCTTGCGCTGCGCCAACTGGCGCCTCTGTCCCGCTGAACCCTAAGGTTCCACGTAGAGCCTAAGGCTGACGTGACCATGAAATGACCGTACCGTTGTTGTGATGGGTTGGAGTCTAGTTGCTTGTACGAAATATGGTGGTGAATATCGCATGACGTTCGCTCTATAGCGAGGAGCTTAATCAACAGGAGACAATTATCTACCTCTATCCATCTACCATCTATTGCCAGTCCCCTCTGGCCCGGTGGCTGCCCCCAGAATTTTTAACTGCACAAAACCGATCTCTGTGAAAAAACTTCCTAACCGCTTGCTTCTGGATGACTCTCTCTCGTGAGTGTTGCCTTTAGTTTGCCAATCTACTGCCCCACTGGCAAAAACAGTGCTTCATCCGCTGCAACGTGGCTGACGGTGGTTTGCGTCGCACAGACGAAAAAGCCTTCCAAGAGGTCCCTGTTACCATAATGGCCCAAAACTTTCGCATCTATTGCGGACAGAAGTCGTGCATTGCCGATGCAACGAAAAGCACATCTATACATCACCCTTATGGGGGCAGATGTACAAAATGTGAATTTTACATTCAAAGGCTACACAGTATACATCAAAGTATCTCACTACGGGACGCTTATAACACAGTACGGCTCTGCTTGCACCTCTACCACCCAGTGCTGCTTTATATGCATCCCTGAGCTTGTCTCCCGCTGTCTGTCGCCGTCGCCCCCACGTATGGTTGGAACGGATACCAACCGACGGCCGTTCCTTTAGCGTGTCTGCACACTGGCTTCCAAACAGTGGTAATCATCGTGCTGAAAGGAGTCACTGCGAGGGCAGCTGACAGGTTACTCCTCCCACGGGAGATCTGCTGCCATACCACCTACTACTACAGCTACTAGGGCAGCGGCTGGTGTGTCGCAAGCAGTTAGTATGGTGTAAATGCTGTTGCAAGCAGTTAGTATGGTGTAAATGCCCTACCTCTAGCGAAGGGAGTAACCCGTGCTCTCTCTGTAGTGCCTGCGTGACAGATAGCCCCTGAGGAACACTGGCGGAGGGTAGGGTGTGGGGGAGATGACTCCTCTCCTGTCTTTTGGCCTCCATTTGTTGTCGTAGCGCCTCACAGGTCCATCGCAGACGAGCTGGAAAGAGAACTGCGGATCCTCCATCAGCTGCAACGCCTTGGCGGGGTCGTAACCAGCGTAGTGCAGCAGCTTGAAGGCAAACTCGGGGCTGAAAGGCTGCCAGCCGGGTTTATTGCCTTTCCAGTTCTTCGCGCATTGCTGCATAAATGCTTCCATGTCTCCTTCGGTGCAAATCGCCCGGTCCGCCAGCCCCTCAGCAAGCCTCCTTTGTCTCACCCTCTCTAAAGAAGAGGGAGAATAAACTAGTTTCGCCGTTAAACTTGGGTCTAGAGCAGGGGAAGGCTCCCCGCAGCAGCACCCAAACCCTCCGTTCTCTAGAAAGAAAGGGGGTAGGCAAGGAACCTGGTGGCGCGGCCCCACGGGAACCACGTGCCGCCGAGCAGAACCCTCATCAATGCACTTACGAGGCGCAGCTGCTGCTGTTGCTGCTCCTGATGCCGCTCCTGTTGCTGTTGCTCCTGCTGTTGCTGCAGATCCCGCTGTGCTGCCCGCGCCAGATGCACTCCGCCCACGCGTCGACGACGTGCTTGATCCGCTGCTACCGTTGCTGCTGCTGCTGTTGCGCGAAGCCGCTGGCGATTTTTCTGCCTCGTCGGCCACTTCCGCCTGCCCTTGATGACGGTTGGAGGTGGCCCCTGTGTCTTCGACGGCGGTCGCTACGGAGGATGCCTCGACCTGAGAGTGCGGCTCAAATGGTTCCTCTCCATGCATTTCGTTCGGCACACTGCTTGTCTGTATTTTGCCGCTGCACGCCTCGCAGATTCCTGCTCTCCCTTTCTGGGAATTGCCGACCTTCGATAAATCCTCTCCGCATGTAGTGCACTCAGCAGAACCTTCCTTCTTGAGGCATGTGTCAACTTCCTCTTGTTGCGTAAACCGCTGCTCGTCGTTCCCCGGAGCGGACTGGTCACCGCACGCTGGAATTCCGTCGTTTTTTGCATCCAGCATATGTTGCTTCTCGCTGTCGCAGGCTCCCCAGGTTGGGGGGGCAAGTTGGTCTTCATCTGAAGCGTCATGATGTGGGAAGGCCTCCGCATGTTCCAGCTCCATCGAACCCGAGGGGACAGACGTATTTGCTGTTTCTGCTGATGTCGAAACGCCAGTAGCATTTTCAGCTGCTAGGTCTGCTGCTGCTGCTGCAGCGTTTGTTGGGTCGCTAGGGCACGAGAGAATGCCCATCTTGCTTATGCTCAGTGACCTCACGACCACAGGGACAACCTCCGTCCACGCCTGCTTATCAATCGTTTCCCTCTACTTCCACTCTGCGCTTATTGATGCCGCTGTTACTGCTGATTATGATGCTGCTGATAGTGACGATGATTTTCTGCACCCTGCCGGCGGCTGTTGTTTGTCCCTACGGCTGGTCTCCTGCTCCAGCCGGCCTTATAACTTCTTTGAGAGGCCAGGTCTTGCTCGCTAAGTGCAAACAGCTTAAATAAAGATGCAAGAATTCGTGGGAAGATTTTAGCCTAAGAAAAATCCAAACCGAAAAGTCGAACCCCCCTCCCCATGGGCCGGTGCTGCGGACGGCCGACGGTACCTGCGGCGTCTTCAGGTTGCTCAATAGGGTTTCCCACTATGAGAAGTAATTTCTTATGGTTTCGTTTCAAGTTGCTTGCCTTGCAGATCAAGTTATGAAGAAGAGGTCCTACACCTGGGGCGTTGGAGCGACTCGACGTTGGGCGTGGTCTGGGGAGGCAGGCAGTGCGTGGAATGGCAGCTGGCTGCAGTTTAAAAGACGAGAAAGAGTTAAAGCTGGATATTTGAGCCTCTGAATGCTCCTAATGATCCCAAGAAGAGCAGCGCGAGACAGAGTGCTGCAGCACAGCGTAGATACCCCGTCAGGCCAAGGCGCAGAGAGGGTGGAAGGCCATGGAGGGGCCTAGAGGCCTCTTCTGGTTGGCTGCAGACGAGACAAAGTCTGAAAATCCGTTTATATTTCCTTATGTAGGAATTTGTACACGAGAAACGCTTGAGATTACCAGGGGCTACACACACGGACGCCTGGGCGTCAACCCCCCCGGCAATATCTGGATCATGAACGGCCGTTGGGTGGGCCGCTGTAGAGGAGCTCCAGAAACGAAGTTCTGAAGCAGTTAAACACGATAAATGAAAGGGTTGCGAAGGATTTGCTGCGGAGCAGAAAGGCATCCGCCAATGCTGTGCTCCTGCTGCCCTAGCCCACGACTCTTTCTGTGGCGCAGCAGCGAGTGGTTAAGGGCACACTGAAGCAGCAGCGTCACAGTGCAGTTTAAGTCTTTCAGACCTTTATCTGTTCAAACGAAGTTCTGTAGGACAAAGAAGGCAGGCGAATGAGCGGAGGCTTCGGTGCCTTGGGGCTATGATGGCTGCAGCGGCCACAGACAACGGTGTTGCGGCTTGCTGCCCGTTCAAACCGTTCCCTTGTGGCGCCAGCAGCTTTCCACATTTAGTGCGCAGAAAGCCAACATAGGGTCAATTCCCACACACCTATAGCGTCTTTTCAAAGATTTATTCATTTTATTGCCGCTTCTCCTGCTGCATCCTCGCCGTCATGAGAAGGCTGGCTGCGCCCCACTGTCGTGGCCGGCCGGTTCAACAACAGAAATTGAATATTCAGACGAATTCAAACGGACCTGTGGTTGTGCCTGTCAGTATCCTTTCAAGTCACAGTAGTGTCTTCACAAAGGGAGAACCCGCAGCCTCCTTTTGTCCTCTTAGCTGCCGCACCTGACACGATCGGCGCCAGCCGGGAACCCGAACGCTGTCACCTCGTTTTCTGAGCATACGTGGCTATAAAAAGCCAATGCGCTACACACACGTGGTGAATAAAGGCAAAAAAATACCTTTAGACGCGGCTGTAGTCCTCTGGACCTATCGAGTAGAGCGCTTGTCCCCCCGGCATCATGCGGTTGCCAGTCCAGGACAGAGGGCAGCCCGAGCTCAGACATCTTTCAATGTTTCAACTATTACAAAAAGAACTACAGCATATTCCAGAGCAAGTGTGAGGGTGTGGGAACTAATGCCCGTTACATGCAAGAATGCTGGCTTACAGCACAGTGTCGCTTATGTTGCTGTACGAGGCGAACTGGCTGAGAGCACTCAACCACTCTTGTAGCATCGAAACTGCACTCAGCAGTAACAGCATAAGCTGAGGAAGAATACTGTACTTTGGAGCAAGATAGTGACACTCTAGGATTTACGAGGCGTCTTTCCCTCTCAACTTAGAGCATCTAGCTGATGAACTGCACAAGTGAACATTGCGTGTCAGCGCCTAACTGCAAACGCCACGCTCCTCCCCCGACACACATGAAAGCCGCGAAATGCTACATGAAGTGATACTCATCCAGCGTAGATGTTTTGTATCGCACCCTCCCGGAGAGCGAACATCTCTGTCTATTAGTGTGATGTCGGCATTGGGGAGCAACTACGGTGGCTGAGAGTCCCAGGGATGATGCGAAAAATTGAGGTAGCCTACGTTGGCACGAAACATAAGGGCTCGGAGCCGTGCTAACAAGTAAAGGCTGTGTCTGCCTCCCTGGAAAGGGTCTTCTGTTTCAACAAGAAACAGAACGCAACGTATAGTTGAATTGCAACATGGACGAGAGGCCCACCCCATCCACAACACTAGGATCGGCTGACCGAATCCAATGTCCACAAACCATCGTTCAGATATGTTAAGGTCTCGATGCAGGGCCCCTTGTTCTCTCTGCGTCTGAAAATTAAGGAACGCAGCAACAAACGGGTCAAGAACAATCAAGACGGAAAGCATACATACTAGGGAGACACGTCTTACAGATGCTTTAAGCACGTCACGAGCCACGAGAAGCAAGCCGCACTTTTTGCGTACTAAAGGAGCCTGTTACTAAAGGTCAAGTCTTAATTTCTGCACTAAAGTGTTCTATCTCATGTAACCTTGGTCGGGGAGGGGCCGGATAACGGGCCTTACATATCTTCCGTCGACATGGTGGTGATACCTATGGCGCAACTATGCTGTTTTCCCTCCACTGCGATTTGCTGTGAAGTTGCATATGGAGAAATGCATATTAGCAGCAAAAAGAACCAGAAAAGCTCATATTATGCCAAAGTGTAGTACATACAGAACATCCATTCTAGATGCATTATCATTAACAAATTTATGCTAACAAGGACGTCCTGAAGTATTGACGGATGCACAAGATGTGATTCGTGATGATTGTGACTGCGATAAACGAATGCTGTTGCACCAAGAACAGACGCCACATCCACAGACAATTGATAGCATGCCGAGGTGCAGTCAAGCGGTGCAGGACGGAACTCCTAAGCTAAGCAAATATTCACAATTTAGACCCTCACCACAACTGTATTGGACGGCACCTCGTCCATTTTGCCACCGGGAGAGGTCAAGCCTTGGCACATCACGTTTGAGCCCCTTAAAACAAACTTCACAGCGCCTTTGTCTACTTGCATCTTAGGCATCATAGAGGGATCTGCATGACAGCGCAAATGCATCTGGGCAGAAGGCCAAAATCGACAGAGGGAAAACAGTCGTCTATGAAATGATAGCAAACCGACTGCTGCATGCGACAGACAGATGTGCAGAGCAGCGCGCAGATAAGCGAAAATGCGGCAAACTTACATTCATGCAACAGCCGCAATGTTGGAACCCATTGCCTCTCTCGATGTCGAAAAAAAAGTGGCTTGCCGTCTACCGCTACCAACGAGATGTGGTTTTGACTGAAATGCCGCACAAAGAACATCCATCTCATGCTGCCTTTGTGTTGGTGATTCTCTGATTGATTTCGTTACTTCCACGCGCCGATTAGCAGGACGCGAAGGGGCCTATCAACCGAAAATAGACAATAAGCAATGCGCTGCAATGGGCTGTCGTTTTCTGTCGATTACCATTTCAAGAGCTCAGTCGAAGCCTTTTTAGGCCATATCTGTTCCATGACGGGTTCAAGTCGGGGATATACCTCCAGAACCTACACGAACGCGCAGACAACAGAAGTTGTGCCTAGACACGAAACATCATTTATGCTCATCTTGGGAGACGTTTTTCTTCTTTCTATGTGCAGACTGTTGTGCGCTGGCCAGTCTACTGCAAAATGAGCGCTTCACACATCCTCAAAATCCCGTGGGGAAAGATGATAAGTTGAGTTTTCACGTTGCAGCAGAACGGAGATACGAAAAAAAAGACAAAAGATATATCTGAGTTCACCTGTGCCCGCACTGCCCTGTGCATCGACGATTTCATCAGAGTCCGGCCGGATATCTCCTCGGGCCCGAATTTTTTCATCATTTTCGCCTCGTTTTGGGGAACCTAAATTCTAAGTCCACCCGGGTAGGCCGTTTACGTATGCAAGAAGGTAGGCAATCTCCAGGTGCCTCCGGACCCTTGGTTAGCCTCGGTACTTAGGCGCTGCTAGTTAGATTGTAAAACAAGTCCTTTAGAAACCCTCTGATTGCCCGGACAGCGCCGATGGGACCTGGGCATTGCGGCACAGTGGTTGCCGCAAGCCCTTCACCATAACAGAGGTGATTACTCGTTTCTAAGCCTCATACGATACTTTGAAGCAATGCTAGTTCGAGGCATTCAGGTGAAGATAAGCCTGGTGTGAAAGAAACGCGCCACTCGGGCTGGGAAGGGTTGCTAACCCGAAGAAATGCCGCCTTCGAATAATATAAGAATGCCGGTTTGGTCAATCGCCAGCAATTGCTATGTTTTTCAGTGTGCTTGAATGAGCCGTAAAATTTGCTGCAGACCGCCTCCGTTGTCACACGGCCCCACAACCGAGAAACTGTTGAGTATTTCGGCACCGTGCGCTCATCCAGAAAATTACAAATGAGACAGTCTAACTACAAACCAAAATGCGTATCCCTAAGAGAGTTTTTGCACATTGAAGGGACGTTTTCCCACTTCTCACGGCCACGGCTCAGCAGGTCACGGCGGGGCTGGGGCCAGGTAGGCACCGAAATGTCTTTCAGAGAAAACACTCCAACTAACACTCAGCCATTCTAAATTCTCATGTTGAATTATTTAATGGAATCGCTTTTTCCCTGTGAATGCGGTTTGCATCGGTGATTTGGGGCGGAAATCTCACGCAGCACGACGCAGTACGATGCAAGGGTTTTTTGTAACAGGATTCGTAGATCTTATCAAAAAACCGTCTTGAGATGCAGCAGAATTAAAATACTTAATACAAGTGCTCCCAGAAGGCAGTTGGGTTCCCCTTAGTTGCCTAGACCTCCTGGGACCATCTGCCGCTTTGGCTTGGCATAGTGTGCCCGATGCCCCCTAGCAGACAGCCCCCATGAGTGTAGAAGCACAACAGACCTCTAAAGCGTTATGGAAGAAGGTTAAATGGTATGGCTGTGCTTACATGTGAGGGTGCCTTACACCTCATGTGTCTAAGCCGCATGTTGCAAGGCAAAACATCAGGTCGCTCCCTCCCCAGAGCCCCAGGCCGTTGCATCAGTTAAGCAAAATTCCCTGAACTCTTCCATAAGTAAACATCTCGCAAGGACCGCAGCCTACGACCGAAGCCTCTTGCCACCCTGGAACTCGTGTGGGAAGCAGGCGGAATACCATTGATTGCAACGCACTTTATTGTAACTGGTGCTACAAGGCAGCTCTACGTCCAAGCAAGCCGGAGCCCCCTTCACTGCACGTACTAATACTGTAGATGAAAAGATACGCACGCCAGCCTGACCGCAAGCGGCAGACCAAGCACTGACTTCACGCCGTAACATACATAAAGCCAAGGGACAGAAAATAAGGCCAGATTAGTAAGTTGCCGAAGGCGAATTCAATGCTGATAGCTTTTCAACAGTGTTAGTGAATGCACAAAAATGGATTAACGAGTAGCGTTCCTTATTGAGAACCATATACTTCCGTCCTCTATTGGGGAACCTGTGCAAGCAGCAGGCATCTACTTGATTCTGAATTTTAAAAATTATATTGAGAAGGCAACACTCCAACTGTCGGGTGATTCAAGTTGGCTGCGGAGAAGAATTCGGCGACGACAGAAAACGCGAGCATTGGCGACAATACCGGATGTTGCGTGCCGCTGTTGGCGGCTGCGTTTTCGCGCTCTGTCCAAGGCAGTTCTGAGCAAGGACTAACCCATCCAGTCGACTGAACAGAAGTACGAGCGGATTTCAAGAATAATAATGCCATATTATGTTGCTAGATAGAGCAATTTGTGAGTGGCCGTGGAGGTGTACTGGAGCGGCCACTGCGCCCAGATAGCCCAAATTTTCTTCGAATATTTTTGCGATGCCTGCCTTCGATGAACTTATCCCTACGATTCTAATTTCTTGCGAGACAGCTGGAACAGTTGTGTTTTTGAACCAAACACTCGTTCTCGTGCAAGAGTTGCCGAACACACCGCAGGTGGAAAAAGTAATCCACGAGACTCCGGCTAAATCCTTGCACAATGTTCTTGCATATGGACATCCGATTACTGGCTACGAAAAGCTATTGTAATATGAAGCCGAATTTTAACATTTCCGGTCGGCCTCCTGAGGCCTGCATGTTCCACTTAATGCGTTTCTTCGCTGCTTCCTGGAGATCCCAAGTACTGCATTAGATCCTGTTAGTCCCTTTTGTTGGGATGCTGCTTTCATGCCTGTATATGCGTTTGCCTTTAGGAAACATGAAACCTACACTCGTTCACCTCAAAGCTGTCTCGTAGAAACCTATGACTCCATCAGGCATGCGCTCGTTTCACTGGGCCACCCACGGCATGTCTAGAATTACGTTCGGGTAGACTTGCACAAAAGCGTGGGTCGTGCATACCTTTATAGTAACGGCCAGATCACAGCACAATGGCCCTCCGAGTGCGTTGAAAACAGGAACCGTGGTTCCAATACAGCAACGGATTTCTCCTTTGCTTTGATATCACATGCCGTTTCCGGACAGCGAGCAGTTGGTACTTTTTTCATGAATTGGTTTTGTTGTAAGAACATTTCCTGGAGTCTAGGAGGCTCACACTACGATGATCTTACCTCTTTGACGCACCCAGCAGACGGTCGTTTCCTGGGATGAGAGCGCATGGTATTGCTGAACTGTTGCAAAAGGATATCCAGGGATGGAGGGTGGGCGAGGGACTACACATCCATTATGCTGCTCCTACTGAGGAGAGGAGGTTTCCTGGCATGCGTTAGATCTCACCGTACAGCAAGCACTGGTGCACAGCAAACCTGAAACGCAGATCCTCTGTCCGACCCGATGAGCATTGCATATAGGGCATAAATACTTAATATGAGGGTTCCTAAGGTGCATTGGATCTCCTTCCTAAGTTTCCAGTGGTGCTGACTTCGGTAGCTGCAGCTCCTTGAGTTGGGTAAGAAGAGCTGCTCTAACATGCTTTTCAACACTCTGCTGCATCTCAAAGTGCAAGCATCCCCTACTGGCTGTATGTGCATGCAGTGTAGAGAGTTGTTGAAAACTATTGCTTGACTAGAGCTTATGTGCTACCGTCAAATAATAATTCGTGTGGCCATTTCAGATAGACTGTGCAGCATGTGCAGATCATTCTATAAAATCCTCGTGCAGCAACAGCCAAGCTTCCCTTGCGGCTTGCAGTAGCGCCGTTGACTTGCTTCAAACACGCGAATGCCATTGTTTGGCCTGCCACAGTGTCAATGTAAATGCATTTTCGAACTTCAGAAAGATCCTGGTACATTAATTGCCGTCGCGCCCTCCGATGAGGACGTTGTGGGGCTATAATTCAGATGGATGCTCGTGCCAAGTTAGTGTGTCCGGGCTCCCAAAATGCACCTGTTGATTAACATTTATTTATAGCAAAAATTTTTGACGATGAAATGAGGATAAACAGAAGCAGATGCTGGGGATAATACAAGGCGGGGTGGGGCTGTTGTGGGGCTGCATGGGCTCTGGGAACGCAGAGGGGGGCTGCGGGGAACGAGAGAAAGGAATGATGAAAAAGGGTCTAGATGCCATCACTGAAGCCAATGGCCGCTTAAGGGGTATTTCTTTTTGTTTGGTTTGTTCCACCAGTGCTGGGCTGTTGCCTCCGTCTCCCTTACCTGCAGCCAAGATGACGATTGGAATGAAGCCGAGTCTGATTCCTAAGAAGAATCGACGGATGATTTATGAGTACCTCTTCAAAGGTAAGGACAGATATGCCTTTTAAGAATATTTAATGCGTAATTTCGGGCATTTGGATTCACGCCATCAGCTAGGTAACCGTGGCTTCGCCCTAGTTTCGTGGGGTCTGCGCAGTCCCATTCCGTGTTCCATGCATGTGACTGTGCTCGAATTTAGACTGAAACTGCACGCTTGATTTGATGCATATTGAACAAATGTGGAGGAGGTTTCGTGTTGACGTGGGTCCGGCAGCTTTTTGAGCCCTCTCCACGTGGCTTCCTTCCTTATACAGCCTGTAGATTAGTGGTGATTGTTGGATTGCATGAAATGGAAGGTCGTGTAGGTTTAGGGTTTAGGGCTATTTATTGTTCATTATTGTTTGCTGCAGAGGGCGTCCTGGTGGTGCAAAAGAACCCCAAGTTGGAGCGCCATCCGGACATTCCCGTGCCGAATCTGCACGTGATGATGGCTATGAAAACGCTCAAGTCTAAGGACTTCTGCGATGAGATATTCAACTGGCAGCACAACTACTACACTCTTAAGAACGAAGGAATGGAATACCTTAGAGATTACCTCCGCCTCCCTGTCACCGTCTTCCCTGCCACTCTGACAAAGAAGACGACGACACGCGCTCAGCGCCCCGACACAGAGGTCGAGGGTGGTGGCGATCCCGAGAACTGGAGAGGGGTGAGTCTCCGTTGGATGAAAAGCAATCTGTTTTACTTACAATTTGTACCTTTATGTAGTATTCTACGTGTACTTCTGCCCTTTGGATTCAGCACGAGGAAGGCAGCATGTTATAACTGGTGCATGCATGCCTTTATGATACCCCTTTTAAACCATCGAATATTTAACCTTCCGTTTCGATTTCTTGAAAAGAATACAGTTGCGCAGTGGTGGCGAATGCTGAGGGTTCAGGGATTTAAATGTGGTTTCTTCTGTCTGCAGGGAATGGGCAGACCCAGACGCCCAATGGGCGATCGTGCAGGGGAGGCAAGAGTTGGGGGTGAGAGATCCGAAAGGCCTCGTTATGCTTAAGTTTTCGGGTTTTGTCTGGGGGCTTTTGTTGGTTGTTTTTTGCACATGCAATAGAAACAAGGGGGAGGAAGAGCCCCTAGTTGGCCGTCTCTTTCCTAAACAAAATGCCGCCACAACTCTGTACCTGTTATGCTTTCTTTAATTGAATATTCCTTCAACTCGCGTTTGCTTGTGTCTCACCCAAGTATGGCCACCGGTGGCAAGGAGTTTATGGTTTAGGGTTTAGGGTTTAACGCCATTCTAGTACATCGTATCAACAACCACCCTAAGCACCGAAACGATATTAGCGAACACAAAAATTCATGGGTGAAGTTTGTACTGCAGTTTTGCAAGAGAAGAAAATATAGCACAAACTCCAAACACGAATTCAGCTGTCCTCAGGAAGCAGCAGCGACTCTCTCGCAGGTTTCTGTTGCTGCAGCGGGCTGGCTGGCTGTTCGCCATGCATGCGTGCATGCACGTTAGTTCGTTGGGCTTGGCTTATCAGTAGGGAGCTGTCTGGTGGTCATGTGTTTTGTTATTGTTACTCTGAGAGCAGCCCTCCTGATAGTCCATATCAAAACAATTCCTTTCATTTTAGTTAGGGTCTTCAGCCAAACCCAGAGTGCCGGCTGCTGTCATGATGCGTTCTACGGAGCCATGCAGCTCGTCATCTCTTGTTGAGTCGCGAGAAAGCGTGTTAGGAACAAGAGTTGTAGCTTTCCGTTGTCTTTGATGGCGAGAGGGAGTAGAACTTCCTTCATATTCTCCGTTGTCGTCTTCTTCGTAACCAGCAGGTGTCTCGACACCTGTCACGACACAGGGACTGCATAGAAGAGGCCTTGTTCTGTTGACAACACGAGGTGTTTCTGGGCTAGTAGTCATTGGTACGCCTCCTGCTGCAGTTACTGCCACGGCTGCTGCGGCTGCTGCTGCTGCAGCAGCTGCAGCGGGGGTCGTAGTGGGGACAAGTGGTGGGCTGATGAGTTCCTCTTCATTGGTCTCGAATTCTTGAGCGACAAAGCGAGCTGCTGCTTCCTCTTCTACCACTGTCTGTACACCCGCCAGTTCTTCTTCAGTAGAGGGGTTGCTAAGACGAGGAACTCTGTGAAGTCTTTCAGGGCGGCGGTGCGAGGAAGGTCTAACTTCGTGAGGATGCAAAAATCTGTACCGCAGCAAAGAGTTGCAGGTGCATGCATGCATGATTGTATGTAACATAAATAAAATGAGGAGAAAAGAGAATACAACCTATAGTTATAATACTACCTATGCATCTAGAGAAGGAAAAGGAGTTACTAGAAGGAAGAACAGCAACAGGAAACGAAATAACATGATGATCTTGTCATACCGGCAATTATCTCCATTTAGACATTTTCCTCTTTTTGCAAATCTACAAAGAGTTGTTTTAAACTCTGGGGGTTGTGGTTGAAGTTCTTCTTGTGAATGTGCATAAGGGCAACGAGCATCATTACATTCAAGACCAAAGAAGACGAAACGACACCACTTAGTGCACCGGAGATCAGGGGTAGGGCGCAGTTCTTCCTGTAGAGAAAAAAGAGGATAAACGCATTCATAATTATTAAATATATTTCTATTTTAATATATTTATATTTAAATAATAAATGGAGGGTGAATTCTACATTGAATAAACTTGCGCTAACACATGAATACTGTAATATAAGACTAACAAACTAAATAGACGAGGACTTACAACAGAATGGGCAAAAGTACAATCTCTCTTTCTGCAGTATCCCTTGGAGAGATAACGACTGCATAACTTTGTGTTGACAAGTCTGTTAACAGGCGCCTTTGCTGGTCCTCTATACATTTGTTGGGGCATGTAAGGTGGGGGAGGACAGAAGATAGGAGGATAGTCCACCAAGCGGGGAATAAACACCGGCAGCCTGCGGTCTTGGTGGCTAGCGATCGCGGCAATCATTGGGTAATCCATTTTGTTCTGTTTTAAGCACAGGAGGAGGCAGCACAACAGGTACAGATATAACTAGCCAAGCAAAAGGGGAAACTACGAACTCGTAGGAAACCCCTCAGCAGAACCGTGGCTAGCTGACAAGAAAAGGGAAAATCAAAGGAAAAAAATGCCAAAATATAAGTCAATTCAATTTACAATATATAACGAGAGGGAAAAAACTCACTGACTAAGTTGTATAAAGAGAAAAATAAAGAAGGAGCCACGGAGGCGTCTTGTTGGTGACCAAAGAACAGGCAGCCAAGAGGTTCGTCAGTGCTCGTGTATAAAGTATGCGATTTAAATCAAAAGAAACAAATCAATAAATAGAATAGTTTTAAATAAAGTGACACATTAAAACAACTGAAAAGAGGCAAGCGTAGCTAGCATATGCACACTAGGTAGCCTTACTTTATGTTGGAGGCGGCGGAGGGCAATCAAGCCAGCCATTGGTCTGAAGACATCATCACACGCTGGGGTCTTGCGAGGGGAAAAAAAGCAAATAAGTTA
Source organism: Eimeria maxima (assembly GCF_000499605.1). NCBI lineage: Eukaryota > Apicomplexa > Conoidasida > Eucoccidiorida > Eimeriidae > Eimeria > Eimeria maxima. The sequence goes on along the minus strand of NW_013563358.1, from coordinate 48,628 downwards.
AATATCTTTGAATTTTATTTATTTTTATTCATTCGTTGTATTTAATTTTATGTTTTGTCCATTAATTTATTCCCTTTTTGGGCCAAAAATCAAGCGGTAATTCATACAGTAGACCAGGGTCACCGCCACCAACGAGCGACCGCGCCTGATTTGTTGGCTGCCTCGTCTTGCAGTAGCAGCAGCAGCAGCATGTTTTCCCTTTATTTTAATCTAGTTTTGCTTATTAAATGCATATACCCATGTAGTTTATCTAATGACAGGAAATTGCAGGAGAAGAGAGGCAAAATAACCCTTCAATACTGCCAACAGGAAGGAGTCAGTGACTACACACCACCGTTAGTTAGATCTTCCTTTATACTAGCGCTTGTTGTTGTCTTCGTTATGAAATATCCTTTGCAATAATATTAAATATTATTGTAAAATATTAAAATAAATATTTTTCTGGTGTTTCTACAGCGGGTATCAGGTGTTATATGCACAGCTCCCTTTGCCGATTAATAATAATAATAACCCGCGAATAAGAGTAGGGTTTATCTATGCACAGCCAAGAACACCACAGTAAGAGGGACATCCGCAGTTAATTCGTCCAATATACTGCATAAATAAATCAATTAGACACTCAAATAATTTATATTTGTACAGTTTACGGGTTAAAATGCTGTCTTAAATAACGTTAATGAGAGAGGAGGCGACTGCGCTCATAGGCATCGATGCCTTCCTCTGTTGTTATTGAAGGATTAGAGGATGTAGAGGGCTCAAGGATAAGTAAAGGTTTATGTGTATAAGATTTATTACCTTGTTGTGTATTATTAGCTGCCTCAACAGCAGCAACAGTATGCCCATTACCATATAGTCTATATGCATATGTACAGAGGCCCTCTATACCTACGGGGCCCCTTGCATGCATTTTTCCTGTTGCTATACCCACTTCTGCATGCATACCAAATCGATATCCATCAGCAAATCTTGTGCTGCAGTTAGCGAATATATCTGCGCTGTCTATACCCTTCATGAATACCTCTATATTAGAGGGAGAAAAGGAGAGGATAAGATCTGTATGATGAGATCCATTACTATTTATATGTCTTATTGCTTCTTGTATATTATCCACAAGACGTATAGATAATATAGGTGCTAGCCATTCAGTCCTAAAGTCTTCTTCTCCTGCTGCTAGTTCTGTTGCTGCAGCAGGAAGCAGTGCAGCAGCAGCAGAATCCGCACGAAATTTTACACCTTCTGCTGCTAATGCTTCTCCTAGGACAGGCAGCAACTTTGCTGCTGCAGTACGATGAACTAGCAGCACCTCTAATGCATTGCATGCAGCAACATATTGCATCTTGCTGTCTTTAATTATATCCACTACTTGCTGCAGCCGCTGCTGTGTTGCGCTGCAGTCAGCATCTGCATAAGCTATACATACACCTGATGCATGCCCCATCACGGGTATACATGTATTATTATATATATACTGCAGCAGCTCTTTGCTGCCTCTAGGTATAACTAAATCAATACTTTCCTTCAGCTGCAGCAGTTGCTGCACCTCCTCCCTTGTCTCTATTAATTGTATTAAGGAACATAAATCTTTTATTTCCTTTATTGCTAATTCAGATAACCTTGCATGCAATAAACCTGCATGCAGACCCGCATGCAGCCCCATTACTGAATGCACACCCCATACAAATGAATCATAAAGCGCAGCATTTGTTTTTGCTGCTTCTTTTCCTCCTTTTAGTAAACATACCTGCACATAAATAAATAAATAATAAATAAATACGTAAATAAATAAATAAATAATAAATATATTAATTATTTAATACACTGGTAGTGGGTATATCGTTCTTCTGCCTGCACATTGCGGCGAAAGTCCTCCGCCTGCTGCTGTTGTTGCTGCTGCTGTTGCTGCTCCTCTTGCTGCTGCTGCTGCTGCTGCTGCTGCTGCTGACATACATTTCCTGATTTAATGCCTAAAGCAGCAATCTGAATAAAAGCCTCAGGACGACCTTCAAAGATAATCAATAAAACACCAAGAGGGACTGTTACCCTATATAAATTAAGACCTACAGACACAACATACAACAAGTCCTGCTTCTGCTGCTGTTGTTGTAGTTGCTGCTGTTGTTTCTATTGCTGGTTCTGTTGGTGTTACTGGTGCTGCTAGTGCTGGTGCTGGTTTGTTGTTGTCGTTGTTGCTGTTGCTGCTGCTGCTGTTGTTGTTGTATACCTGGGGTAAGCTCTGTTGCAAGTGTACATTTGCCTATAGGGTTAGGTGCAGCAATAATTGCATCAATAGAAGAAACTAATTTCTTTATTTTATCCCCATCTAAAGATAATCTCTTAAGAAGAGAAGGAGAGATAGACGCATTGTTTTTAGCTTCCTGCAGCAGCATAGCAAACATGCAAGCATGCATGCATGTTTGCATGCAAGCGTGCATGCATGCACGGTTGCATGCAGACTTTTATGCATGCATATATACATGCATGCATGCATGAAATGTGTTAGAGGTGGTGTTGTGCAAGAAGAGAGGCGTTTTTGTGTTGTCTGTGTGGTGCAGACCAGTGTGCTGCACCTGCCTCTGAACCGGAGGAGGCGTAAGCAGCTACTTACCTCTAAATCAGCCCTATTCGCCTCTAATATTTTTTCTTCTTGATGTACAAGACCTTCTCTAAATGCCTTTAACACCTGCATTCGCATAGAAAGACTAATACGAGCAGCAACAGCCCTTGCTTCTGCAATCTGCTGCTGCAACTGCTGCACCGACTGTGGGCGGCTGCTCGGGGGCGACATTATCGTCTTTGGGGAATAATACCTCAAAAAAGAGGAAATTTAAATATTAAATGTTGAAATATACTTAATTAACACTTTAAACGGCGAGTTCACGCGTTAAAATGAAGTGTACAGGCACCCGCGATGCTGCAGTCATGGATGGTGTGGTCCGCTGAAGGCGCCGCCAGAGGGGGGGAGGGCCAGAGGTAACAGGAGGTATTCTTTGTATAAATTGTTTTATTTTTCAATAAAAACGACTAAATATTATTGTTTAATTCATTATTCATTATTTACATCAAAATATTCCCTTAAAAATGCTCTTTTAGTGTCCCCCCCACCACCCCCCACCCGTCACTTCTGCCTCTGCCTCTGCCTCTGCTGGTGCTGCTCGTTCTGTCCTACTTGCTGCTGCAGTTGTTTAATTAATTAATTAAATCTTCTTTCCTTCTTTTTATTATAATTGAAATATTCAATTCAATAAAACATTAAAAATATTATTTCGTGTTATAGGGGCAGCTTGTTGCTGTAGAAGGGGGCTGTCTTCTGTGTGTCTTCGTGGTCTTCTGCCGCTGCTGC
>NW_013563358.1:27788-40288 GCF_000499605.1 Eimeria maxima | reverse complement strand
CTGTTGCTGTCTTGACCCATGAGCGTCTGCCAATAGAAGCAGCAACAGCAGCAGCAGCAGCAGCAGCAGCAGCAGCAGCACACGACAACAGGATGCATGCAGTGCTGCGTCTCTTTGATATTTGCTGCAGCACGGAGACGCCAGAGCAAGAGATTTTGCTGCCAGCAGCAGATTCAGCAGCAGCAACAGCAGCAGCAGTATCACCCTTTGCTGCTGCTGCTGCTGCACCCCCATCTCCCTTAGCTTCCTCCTTTTACTTTGGTGCAGCAGCAGAACGAATTAATCCTTGGTCTGCTGCTGCTGTCTTTGTCTCCTTCCCCACTAGCAGCAGCAGCAGCAGCAGCAACTTCAGCAGCAGCAGCAGCAGCAGCAGCAGCAGCTGTCTCTGCCTCACTCCTTTCCTTCCATCTCGAGCGCAGCTGCCGCCTGCCCTTGCGCTGCAGCTGCATGATGCTGCGCTGCAGGAGGAGCTGCAGCAGCAGCCGAAGGGCAGCAGCAGCAGCAGCAGCAGAAGCAGCAGCAGCAGTGGTGCTGCTGTGAAGGATGGCGATGGGTGCTGCATGCCGCAGCAGCAGGAAGTTTCCCGCTGGCTGCGTGAGTGGGCCACCAGCAGCAGCAACAACAGCAGCAACAGCAGCAGCAGCAGCAGCAATCTACAACCAGAACCACAGCGGTTGCTGCTGCCGTCTCCTCCACGGGCTGCTGCAGCAAAACTGCAGCAGCAGGCAGAGGTTCTAATATGTACATCACCGCTGCTGCTGCTGCTGCGCTGCAGCAGCAACAGCAGCAGCAGCAACCTACAGCTGGAATGTCTCGCGAGCCCAGACACCATACAGCCACGCATGCAAAAGAGAGTCTCGCTGCGGCAGCAGCTGCAGCAGCAACAGCAGCGGCACCAGCAGCTACAACAGCAGCAGCAGCAGCAGTGCCTGTCTTTTGTGTCCCTTGCTGCAGCAGAAGGACCATCTTGCAGCAGCAGCAGCAGCAGCAACTCGCTAGAGCTACGCGCTCTCCCCGCGTTGCCTAGAAGCAGCAGCAACTGCAGCAGCAGCAGCGGCTGCTGCTGCAGTGCTCTCATCTGGTGCAGCACGGGTGCCTACCGCGTGGATGTGAAGGGTCTCTTGTCCCCTGTACAGAAGCAGCAGCAACAGCAACAGCAGCAGCAGCAACAGCAGCAGCAGCAGCAGCAGCAGCAAGTGTGCATGTCTGTAACTTCTTTAGACTTAGGCGACAGCAAGAAGTTGCTGCCGCACTTCTTTGCTCATTTCTCTGCACCGCAGCTGCTTGTTGCTGTTGCTGCTGCAGCACCAGCAGCAGCAGCAGCAGCAACAGCAGCAGCAGCAACAACAGCAGCAAGCGATGCTGCTGCACTGGTTGTGCTCGACGTCGACACTGCTGCTGCACGCGGCTCTTCGTTGCTGTTAACCAGCAGCAGCAGCATCGTTGGACAGCAGCAGCAACAGCAGCAACAGCAGCAACAGCAGCAGCAGCAGCAGTCGCAGCTGATCTCACAGGCAGCCGCTGCACTACACGGAGCATACCAGCAGCAAAAGGAGGGCCTGCTGGAGCTGCGGCAGCAGCGTGTAGCAGCAGCAAAAGCAGCAGCAGCAGCAGCAGCAGCAGCAGCTGGACCGGGTAACACCAGCCGGAAGGCACGGCGAGCAGCAGCAGCAGCAGCAGCAGAAGTTGCTGTTGCTGCTGTTAAGTGGATGGACACCGCAGAGTCAACATTCCTTAAGGAGGAGAGGCAGCAAATGCTGCTGCTGCAGAAAACTGCTCCTTTGCTGCTGCAGCGCAGAGCAGCAGCAGTGCAGCAGCAGCTGCTGCTGCAGGCAGACGAAGCAGAACGCATGCAGCAGCAACAGCAGCAACAGCAGGAAAAGCTTCAGAAGCTTGAGAAACAATCTGTAAGCCCCCTTGAATATTGTTATTGCTGCTGTTGCTGCTGTTGCTGCTGCTGCTGCTGCTGTTGCTGCTGCTGTTGTTGCATTATTTTTGGAGGTACAAATGTTGTCATTGCTGCTGCTGCTGCTGCTGTTGCTGCTGCAGGAGGAGTTGAAGCGCCGCTGCAGCAGTGTTGCTGCTCTTTTATCTGCTGCTGCTGCTGCTGCTCGCCGGCAGCAACTTGCCTTAACTGTGCCGCAGCATGCGCTGCTGCTGCAGCTGCTGCCCTCGCAGCTGCTGTCGCCAATTGCCCCGCTGCTGCTGCAGCAGGAAGCAAAGGCAGATGCGTCTAAACAGACAGGTAAGGACTTCTCCCTGCTTCTGCTGCTGTTGCTGCTGTTGCTGCTGCTGCTGCTGTTGCTGCGGGTGCTTGCGGCCTCTGGCTCCGCTGTTGCTGCTGCTGTCAGCGTAGCTGGTTGCTACAATCTGTCAACAACGTTTTGCTGCTGCTGCTGCTGTTGTTGCTGCTGCTGCAGATGCTTCTCCACTGTTGCGACTAACAGCAGCAGTAACTGCACAGATCCTTGCTATACAGCAGCGGGAGCAGCAGCTGCAGCAGCAGATTTGCTGCCTTGCTGCTTCTCAATGCATGCAGCTGCACGAGCTGCCCGTAAGCGGCAGCAGCAGCGGGAGAATAAGCAGCAGCAGCAGCAGCAACACCGATGCAAGCAGCAGCAGCAGCAATAGAAACAACAGCAGCAGCGGCGTAGCCTTTAATAGATTTTGAACGCCGCGTCTGTTGCTGCAGCAGCAGCAGCAGCAGCAGCAGCAGCAGCAGCACCAGGAGCAGCAATTTTGCTCTTCTCTGCCCGTCGGCAGATTTGCCTCGCTGCTAAGACATGCATGCACTCCTTAAAGGGTTTAGGGTTTAGCCATTAGGGTTTAGGGTTTAGCTATTAGGGTTTAGGGTTTAGCTATTAGGGTTTAGGGTTTAGCTATTAGGGTTTAGTGTCTAGCAGCAGCAGCAAGTGCAGCAGACACACATCGAAGCGTGCAGAGCCGGAGACAAACAGCGGCAGCAGCAGCATAGATTAGCAGCAGCAGCAGGAGCAGCAGCAGCAGATTGCAGCAGCACAACAGCAGCAAAAAGGAACAAAAATAGACAGACAGACAAGTTATATATAAAAACAAACAAATACGCCTCTTTATACGGTTGCTGCTGCTGCTGCTGCTGCTGCTGCTGCTGCTGCTGCTGCTGCTGCTGTTGCTGCTACACACATTTGCTGAAGCATTAAGCATTTGCTACAGGAGCAATATTCGTTGCAGCAGCAGCAGCAGCAGCAGCAGCAAATGTGTTTGCTGCAGCAGAAGCAAACATGCTGCAGCAAATGTAGTAGCAGCAAGACATGCTGCAACACAACTAAATGCACTAAAACATTGCTGCAGCACCTAAATGTATTTTGCTGCTGCTGCTGCTGCTGCACCTGCTGCTGCAGCAACTGCTGGAGCAGCAGGTGCAGCAGCAGCAGCAGCAGCAGCAGCAGCAGCACGACTTATTGTCTTATGGTGCTACGCTGCGGTTCTGCTAAGAAATCCAAAGACAAGATAGCAGCAGCTTCCTCCCTCAACCTGCAGCAACACAATACAGCAGCAGCAGCAGCAGCAGCAGCAGTGGTTAGCAGCAACAGCAACAGCAACAGCAACAGCAGCAGCAGCAACAGTCAGCGACAACAGCAACAGAAAACAGAATTCGCGGTAGAAGCAGCAACAAAGACAGCAGCAAAAACAGCAGCAGACGCAGCAGCAACAGCTGCAGCAGCAGCAGCAGCAGCAGCAGCAGCAGCAGCAGCAAGAGTAGTCGAACCTTTTTACAAAACTGAGGTGAGGAGCATCTTTGGCTTTTGCTGCTGCTGCAGTTGCTGCTGCTGCTGTTGCTGCTGCTGCTTTTGTTGTTTTTGCTGCTGCAGCTGCAGCTGTTGCTGTTGCTGCTGGTGCAGCAGCAGCAGCAGCAGCAGCAGCTGGTGTTGGTGTTCTTCTGCAGCAACTTCTTCTTGTAGGACATGGTGTCTTTATATCTCCTTTTATTCTGCTGCTTTTTATGCTCCCTCTCCTGTTATTAGTGCTGCTGCTGCTGCTGCTGCTGTTGCTGTTGCTGCTGCTGCTGCTGCTGCATGCAGGGTAGCCTACTGACATGCGTAAGGGGATACGAGGGGTGCAATGTGACGTTAATCTTGTCCCTTGCTGCTTTCCTGCTGCTGCTGCTGCTGCTGCTGCTGCTGCTGCTGCTGTTGGTGTTGCTGCTGGTGTTGCTTTTGTTGCTGCTGTTGTTGTTGCTGCTGCTGTTATTGTTGCTGCTGTTGTAGCTTCTGCTGCTGCTACTATTCTTGCTGCTGCAGCAGCAGCAAGCCAGCAGCAGCGCAGCGAATTAAATCCGCAGCCTAGCAGCAGCAATTCATTTCTTGCTGCTGCTTGACGAAGACAAGCAGCAAACAGGAAGCAACTTGTTCGTCGCTGCTGCTGCTGCTGCTGCTGCAGCTGCTGCAGGCAGCAGCAAACAAATCTCTCTAAGTTTAAATAACCAACAGGGTTTTGCTGCGGCGATGGCGCCCTGCTGCAGCGCCAAGCAGCTTCTGCTGCTGCTGCTCCTGCTGCTGGTGCTAGTACTGCCCCTGCTGCTGCTGCTGCTGCTGGTACTGCCCCTGCTGCTGCTGATGCTGGAGCTGCTGCTGGAGCGGGTGCTGGAGCTACTGCTGCTGGAGGTACTGTTGCTGGTGCCGTTGGTGGAGCTTCTGCTGCTGCTGCTGCTGGTGCAGCTTTTGCTGCTGCTGCTGCTGCTGCTGCTGCAGGTTCTGCTTCTACAGGTGATCTTACTGCAACATCTGCTGCTGCATCTTTTTTTGCTGCTGCTGCGCTATCTGCTGCTGCTGCAGATTGTTCTGCTGCTGCTGCAGTTTCTGCTGCTGGTGGTGAAGCTTCTGTTGCTGTTGCTGCTGCACCTCCAGCTTCTGATGTTTCTGGCGCTGGTGCTGGTGCTGCTGCTGCTGCTGCTGCAGCTTCTGCTGCTGCTGCTACTGCTGCGATAGCCCCAGCTATCTCCATGGAGACATGCAGGTAGAGAGACACTTCTATGCTGCTGTTGCTGCTGCTGCTGCTGCTGCTGCTGCTGCTGCTGTTGCTGCCGTCTCGGGCCGCTGGGTCTGTATATTATACTAGTAAATAAATAATTTTTTTTATATATAAATAACAATTTATATCTTTTATTTAATTAATTAAATTAAATTAATTAATTAAATTAATTAAATTAATTAATTAATTAATTAATTAATTAATTAATTAATTAATTTATTTATTTATTTATTATCTTGCTTTTTTTTCCCTACAAAGTACAAATTCCCACTATACGCAAATTGTTAGCGGCTAGGTTACCAGCAGCAGCAGCAGCAGCAGCAGCTGCTGCTGCTGCTGCAGCATCTGCTTATTGCTGCCGCCTCTGCAGACTCTGCTGCTGCTGCTGCTGCCGAAGGTACAAGCAGCAAAAAAAATCGTTAGCGCTCCCTGCAACAGCAGCAGCGCTAGTATCAGCAGCAGCAGCTGCTGCTGCACTTGTAGCAGCAGCAGCAGCAGCAGGAGCAGCACCGACTATTCAAACTGTGCGCTGCTGCTGAGTATTCAGAGCTAAAAACAAATACAATAAATTATAAATATATACACGTGCTGCTGCTGCTGCTCCTGCTGCTGCTGCTGCTGCACCTTATAGAAAGAGAATCGGAAAGTGTTCCTGCTGCAGCAGCTATTGCTGCTGCTGCTGCTGCTGCTGCTGCAAAAAGTCTCCCTGCAGCAGCACGGAATGCTGCTGTCCTTGTTTTTGCTGCAGCAGCAGCAGCAGCTGCTGCTGCTGCAGCAAGCCATCAGTCTAGGGGTATTTCAAAAGCGCATGCACGCGGGTGTCTTTGCTGCTGCTGCTGCTGGTGCTGCTCCTCCTCCTGCTGCTGCTGCTGCATAAGAGCGCGGTGTATCTCCCTTTCGCTGCCTGCTAGTAATGCTGCTGTGCTTACCTCGCTGCTGCTGTCCGGTGTGCTGCTGTTGCTGCTGTTGCTGCTGCTGCAGTCGAAGCCACTTGCTGCTGATGCAGCAGCAGCAGCAAGATGCCTCCTAGGGACCTTAACCTGTGTAGGCGTACTTGATGGTGTTGGTGTTGCTGTTGCTGTTCCTGCTGCTGCTGCAGCAGCAGCAGCAGCAGATAGTGCTTGCTGCTCTGCTGCTAAGGAAAGAGAACAATTCATAGATGCATAACCATCAATTGTGCTGCTGGTGTCTGCTGATGCTGCTGTTGCATTGGTCTGCTGCTGCTCTACTAACGAACTGCTGCTGCTGCTGCTGCTGCTGCTGCTGCTGTTGCTGCTGCGCACTTCTGCATCAAAACGCTTTAGCATGCCATCAAGCATTGCTGACGTAAGCTCCTCTCCTGCTGCTGCTGCTGCTGCTGCTGCTCCTTGCTGCTGCTGCTGCTGCAGCGTGTGTTTCTCCGGTCTCGCTAGAGTAAACTGATCAATCAAGGCTTCAGCAGACACACGCTGCTGCTGCTGCTGCTGCTGCAGTTGCTGCTGCTGCTGCCAAGGTGCAAGACTTACGGTGTCTGGGGAGACAGCAAGAGACCCACAAAGCTCTAATGATGCTGCTGCTGTTTCGGAGTCGCTGGAGTTTGCTGCTGCCTCTGCTGCTGCTTCTGCTGCTGCTGCTGCAGCAGCAGCAGCAGCAGCTGCTGCTGCTGTTGCTGCTGATGCAGCAGAAGAAGCAGATGCTGTTGCTGCAGGCGATGGCTGTGCTGCAAAAAAATCAACTTTTGGGGTATTTGCTGCTAAGACAGGAGAGCTGGCAAAGTCTGCTGCTGCTGCTGCTGCTGCTGCAGCTGCAGCGGCTGCTGCTGCTGCAGTACTTGCAGGTTGGGGATGCTCGGAGTAACTGCTGCTGCTGCTGCTGCTGCTGCTACTGCTGCTGGAGTGTGCATGAGGGGCCCGGTGTTCTGCAGGTGTGAGCAGGGAGGGAACTGCGCTGCTGCTGCTGCTACTGCTGCTGCTGCTGCTGCTACTGCTGCTGCTGCTGCTGTCATCTGTGGCTCCTTCCTGCATGAGTGCATCTTCAAATTGCTGCTGCAGGAACTGCTGCTGCTGCTTCATCTTTTCTACTTGCCTCTGCTGCTGCTGCAGCTGCTGATGTCTTTGCTGCTGCTGCTGCTGCAGCTGTGGCTGTACGGTAGTCGTGATGCCCGTGTATTGCTGCTGTTGCTGCTGCTGCTGTCGCTGCTGTTGCTGTAGTTGTTGTTGCAGCGCAAGAAACTGTTGCTGCATCTGCTGTTGCTGCATCTGCTGTTGCTGCTGCTGCTGCTGCTGCTGCTGCTGCCTCAATAGGTGCTGCTCAACCAGCAGCTGCTGCTTCATCTGCTGCCGCAGCAGCAGCCCTTGTGTTCTTAAGAAAGCTTTCTGCAGGTTGCTGCTGCTGCTGCTGCTGCCATCAGCAGCAGCAGAAGCAGCAAGCTGCTGCAGTCTGCCGCTGCTGCCGTAGTTTCCAAGGGTTCGTAAATGTCTCCTGTTGCCTGCTGCTGCTGCTGCTGCAGCAGCAGCAGAGGACCTAGCAGCAGCAGCAGCAGCAGCAGCAGCAGGAATATAATGACTATCTGGTCTTAAGGAAGACACAAAGACTTGTTCTGCTGCTTCCCTATCAGCAAAAAAGCCTGATACATTTTTTCTTGCTGCTGCTGCTGCTGCTGCTGCATCTGCTGCTGTTCCTGGTTGCAGGTTGCGCTGCCGTAGCAGCCGACGCTGCTGCTGCAACAGCTGCTGCTGCTGCTGCTGCTTCGTTTGCTGCTGCGGATTGGCCTGCTGGTGCAGCAGCTGCTGCACAAGACGCCGCGCCAATACATCTGCCTCCTCATCATCCAAGGGAGCCCGCTGCTGCTGCTGCTGCTGCTGCTGTTGCTGCTGCTGCGGCCGTTGCTGACGCCGCCGCTGCTCCCGTCGTTGAGGCTGCTGCTCTTGCTGCGGAAGCACCGCGAGTTGCTGCTGCTGCTGCTGCTGCTGCTGACGGATTTGCTGCTCAAGCTTCTTCTTCTGCTGCTCTAGCTCCCTCTGCTGCTGCTGCAGCGACTTCATCTGCTGTTGTATCTCCTCATCTTGCTGCTGCTGCTGCTGCTGGTCTTGCTGCTCCGTCTGCTGCTGCAGCTGCTGCTGCCCTTGAAGGGGCAAAGACACTGGTAACACAGTGCACTCGAACTGCTGCTGCTGCTGCTGCTGCTGCTGCTCTTCCTCCTCCCCTTCTTGCGGCTCGTCACCGTCTCCCCACCATGAGGGGTATCTGCTGCTGCTGTTGCTGCAGCAGCAAACGGAAGCAACACACAAATGACAGCAGCACATAGAGCAGCAGCACCACAAGCAGCAACAGCAACAGAAGCAGCAGCAGCAAGAGCAGCAGCAGCAACAGCAGCAGCAACATACAGAGCATTTCCGTCGTCTCCTTTGCGCCATAAGCTGCTTGCCTTAGCCCCGCTGCTTCTGCTGCGAGTTGCTGCTGCTGCTGCTGCTGCTGTTGCCTCAGCTCGTCCCCTGCTGCCCTGCAGCAGCTGCAGCGGCGCTAGCTTGTGCGCTGGTGTCAACGATATATCCGTGTTTGCTGCAGCAGCAACAGCAGCAACAACAGCAACAGCAGCAGCAAATCAAAAGATAACGCAACACGCGCTGTTGCATGCAAAACACAGCAGCAGCAAACAGACAAGCAACAGCAGCAGCAGCAACAACAACAGCAAAACGACAAGCAGCAACAGCAACAAGCCCAGCAGCAGCAGCAGCAGCAGCAGCAGCAGCAGCAGCAGCAGCAGCAACGTACCATTAACGATGGCGATTAAATCATCAACAGAAAGTTTATGCAAAGCTACACCAGAATTACGAAGACACACAACCCCTAATACAAATGTCCTGCAGCAGCAGCAGCAGCAGCAGCAGCAGCAGCAGCAGCAGCAGCAGCAGCAGCAGATAAGCATAGAGCAGCACGCGCAGCAGGGATGCAACACTGGAACAATATCATGTGCAAGAAGCAGCAGCAGCAGCAGCAGCAGCAATGCTATGGGTGCGGTAGCAATAGCAGCAACAATCTACCCGCGCAGATCAGCAGCAGCAGCAACAGCAGCAACAACAACAGCAGCAGCAGCAACAGCAGCAGAGACTCACCACTTAACAACAGCTGGCCATTGTTGCTCTGCGAATGAAGCCAAATACCTGCAGCAGCAGCAGCAGCAGCAGCAGCAGCAGCAGCAGCAGCGTGACTCAGGAAACAGCAAGACTATCCCTTATCATTACCTATAACGTCACACCCATCAGCAGCAGCAGCAACAGCAGCAGCAGCAGCAGCAGCAGCAGCAGTACCTTCTGATCATAGAGTGTGTTAGCCAATCACTAATAAAGACAGCCCCTTTAGGTGTATGAAGCAAACGTGCTTCGGACTCCCTATAACCCGATATCGTCATCCTGCTGCTGCTGCTGCTGCTGCTGCTGCTGCTGCTGATGCTGTTGCTGCTGCTGTTGGTGCTGCTGTTGCTGCTGCTGATGATGATGATTATGATGTGGTCGATGCTGCTGTTGCTGCTGCTTTTATTGTAATTGGTGGTACGGATACTGTTAGTGCAGTTGCTGCAGTTGCTGCTGCTGCTGTTGCGCTTGCAGCAGCCAGTGCTGCTGCTGCTGTTGCTGCTCACTGCTGTCTTTGTAGCTGCTGCAGTTGCTGCTGCGGATGTCAAACTCAAAGTCAGCACGGGAAGCAGAGACACCTGAAATGAGCGTCATGTCTAGCGCAGACAGCAGCACCTGCTGCTCCTGCTGCTGCTGCTGCTGCGGCTGTTGCTGCTGCAGCAGCCGCTGCTGCTGCTGCTGCTGCTGTCGGTAGACACGTATGACTCTTAAAGTGCCAATAATTGGTCAAATATGCAGCCGTTGCTGCTGCACTGCAACAGGCTTGTTTCAGTAGCAGCACACACAGCTAGGATGCCTGTTGCTGCTGCTGCTGCTGCTGTTGTTGCTGCTGCTGCTGTTGCTGTTGCTGCTGCTGCTGCTCGCTTCCCTGTGTGTATACAAAAAGTCTGAAATTAAGAAATATAATTTATTTCGTTAGAGTTTTAGGACATTGCTGCTGCTGCTGCAGTGTAGGGGCCCCATACGGGGCTGACAGCAACAACAGCAGCAGCAGCAGCAGCAGCAGCAGCAGGAAGTGTGGCAGCCAGGGACAGCCCCAGCAGTAGCAGCAGCGGCTGCAGCAATTAGTACAGATTTATTATTTTTACACTATAAACAGTCTATGGATTTTGCTGCTGTTGTGTTGCAGCAGCAGCAGCAGCAGCGGCAGCAGCAGCAATAGCAACAGATCTGCATATTTGCTACTGTGTGGCGCGGGGGCCTTCTAGTGTCCCTCCTTCCGTACAGACACCGGAGCTCTGCTGCTGCTGCTGCTACTGCTGCTATATACACGAGAAAGGAAGCAACAGCAGCAGCAGCAACAGCAGCAGCAGCAACAACAACAGGTTCAGAGGTAGCAGCAGCAAAAAGAGTTAACGCTACAACAGAACACAGAAGAGACTGCAGCAGCTGCTACAACTGCTGTAGTTGCAGCAGCAGCAGCAGCAGCTGCTGCTGCTGCAGGCTTGGTAGAGGCGCAGCAGATACCAATCCGTATCCGGTAGCCGCAGCAACAGCAGCAGCAGCAGCAGCAGCAGCAGCAACAGCAGGAGCAGCGATGCTATTATCAGCAATAGCAGCATTATAACAAGCACCCTTCAACGTTTCCTCAGCAGCAGCAGCAGCAGCAACAGCAGCAGAGCTTACCGTGCATAAGCAGGAACGTCATCAACAGCAGCAGCATCAACAGCAGCAGCAATAACAACAGCAGCAGCAGCAGCAGCAGCAGCAGCAGGAATGTCTAAAGGTGTCCGTTTTCGTATAGAGCCTACGCCTGTAGGCGATGGCCGTTTGCTGCGATTTCTTACCGAGCAGCAGCCGCCACAGCCGTCATGGGAGGCCCCCCCTATGAGGCCCCTGCAGCTGCAGCGGCAGCAGCAGCAGCTGCAGCTGCTGCAGCAGAGGCAGCAGCAGCAGCAGCAGCAGAAGCAAAAGCGGCAAGAGCAAGATGGTGATGCGGCGAGTTCGCCTCCATCATCACCTGCAACAGGCCCTGAAACTAAGGAAGAAAGAGAAAAAGCTGCTGCTGCTGCTGCTGCTGCTGCAGCAGCAGCAGCAGCAGCAGCAGAAGGAGGTGGGTGGACGGAGGAAGGAAGAAAAAAGATGAGGGATTGGCTATCTGCAGCAGCAGCAGAAGAAGTATTGAATCCTCCATTAGATTTGCTGCAGCAGAGTGGTGCCTTCTTAGTAGCAGTAGATGAGCAGCAGCAGCAGCAGCAGCAGCAGCAGAATCTCGTGCTGCGCAACGAAGCTGTATGGGCTGCTGCTATAGCTAAGAGGGACAGAGCAGCACAGAAGCTAGCAGCAGGAGGGATGACAGCAGATATGCTGCTAGGGTCGTTGCATGCAGCCCCAGGGGAGCGTTTCTTAACATTATTACCAGCAGTGCAGCAGCAGCAGCAGCAGCAGCAGCAAGAGCAGCAAAGACAGGAGCAGCAGCAGCAGCTATTAATAGGTCTGCAGCAACGATACGAACGAGCACAGAAATTGCATGCAGCATTATTATCAGCAATTAAGGAGCAGCAAGGGCCATTAGGTGCTGCTGCTTCCTGTAAATGGTTGCTGCTGCTGCTGCTGCTGCAGCAGCAGCAGCAATGGAGAACTGTTAAGAAACAGTACCACGCCCTCGAGTTCGAGCAGCAAGAGTGTAATTATCCTTATATATTTGAGGTGTATATACACCTTATTCATGTTGCTGCTTGCTGCTGGGGCCCCACACCTATTAATAGGGTACATCTCCCTCTTCCTGCTGCTAGACCCTATGAGGAACAATTCGCGCTGCTCTCTGTTGCTGCACAAGAAGAAGAAGGAGAAGCAACAGCAGCAGCAGCAGCAGATCAGCAGCAGCAGCAGCAGCAGCAGCAGCAGCAGCAGCAGTTGAAGCTGCAGCTAGAGTTCCCCCCTACTGTGGGGCCCCTCATAGAGAGCCGCAGGCTGCTGCACTGCAAGTTGCTGCTGCGCATGCAGCTGCTGGATAAACAGGCAAGACTGGTGCAGCAGCAGCACAATTGCTGCTGCTGCTGCGCACAGAAGGGAGAAACTGCTGCTGCTACATGCAAAGCCACCCGAATACACAGGCAAACAGCAGCAGCAGCAACAGCAACAGCAGCAGCAGCAGCAGCAGAAGCAGCAGATCGTACATACGGGTCTACCTGTCAACCTGCCCTATCAAAGCTCCAAATACCTCCAGAAATACTTAGCAGCAGCAGCGACAGCAGCAGCAGCAGCAGCAGCAGCAGCAGCAACAGGGAGGTAGTAGAAGCAGCAGAAGAAGTACATGAATTATTAGAAGGAGCTCAATGGGTATTAACAGACCTAGCAGCAACTCATGTATTCACTGCGCAGCTGCTGCTGCAGCAGCAAGAAGGTATTCTTACATTAGCTCGTCGTCACCGCAGC
>NW_013563358.1:17788-22788 GCF_000499605.1 Eimeria maxima | reverse complement strand
GCTGCTGCTGCTGCTGTTGCTGCTGCTGTTTGTGTGTCTGCTGCTGCTGTTAGAGTCAATGAATGTAAGAAGTCATTGTTGTAAAACGTATCCCTGCTGCTGCTGTTGCTGCAGCAGCTGCTGCTGTTGCTGCTGCTGTTGCTGCTGCTGTTGCTGCAGCTGTTGTTGCTAGTGATCATGAAGGAGCTGGTCTCTTGTGCTGCTGCTGCTGCTGTTGCTGCTGTTGCTATTGCATGCAGCTGTACACATCTCTTCTTACATTGTATTTTACATATAAATAATATTTATTAATTAATATTTTGCTGCATGCATGCAAAAGAAAAGATTCAGCTGCTGCCGCCTCTGCTGCCTTCCTTCTGCTGCTGCTGCTGCTGCTGCTGCTGCTGCTGCTGCAGCAAAGGTGATTAAATTATTTATACTTTTTATAGCAGCAAAAATATTCTTTTTATTATTTTATTTATTTAATTAATAGTAAATATATAAAATATAATAACAGCTGCAGCAGACACAGGAGGCAACAGCAGCAGCAACAACAAAACAGCAGCAGCACGGCAGCAGCTTATATACAGAGTCATTGCGTTGCTCTCCTATTGCTGCTGCTGCTGCTGCTGCAGTTGCAAATGCAGCAGCAACAGCAGCAGCAATAGCAGCATCCGTAACAGCAGCAGCAGCAGCAGGCACAGCAACAGCAGGAGAGGAGGTTGAACACGAAGGCAACAGAAGACCAGCAGCAACAGCAACACAAACTGCAGCACCAGCAGCAACGGCAACAACAGCAGCAGTAGCAGCAATAACAACAGCAACAGCAGCAGCAGCAGCAGCAGCAGCATATACTGCAATGACAAGAGGCCCCTGTTATGCCTGTAGTTCTTCTGAATCCCCCGTTACAGCAGCAGCAGCAACAACAACAACAACAGAAGCTGCTGCTGCACCAGCGGCAGCAGCAAGGGCTGCTGCCGATGTTGCTGCTGCAATTGCGTCTGCTGCTGCAGTTCTCTCTTCAGCAGTAGCAGCAGCAGCAACAGCAGTAGCAGCAGCAGCAACAGCAGCAGCAGCAACCCCCGGGAAGCCACCAAAAGGTATATCCCAAGAAGACAATGCAGCAGCAACTCCAGCAGCAGCAGCAGCAGCAGCATCACCAGCAGTAGCAGCAGCAGCTGCTGCTGCTGTTGCAGGTGCAGCAGAAGCTTTAAGTAAGGGTTCTGATTCATCTTCCTTGGATTTGCTGCTGCCGCTGCTGCTGCAGCAACTCGAGTGTTTAGTACGACAGCAGCAGCAGCAGCAGCAGGTGCAACACAAGCAGCAGCAGCAGCAGCAGGTTAAACCCCACACGAATGGTGGGGAACCCAATGATTTTTGTGGGCAGCAGCAAGTCCACCACCAGCAGCAGGAGCAGCAGCAGCAGCAGCAACAGAAAAAAAAACAGCAACAGCAGCAGCATGCAAGCTACAAGTTGTACGGTAGGTTTATTTTATTGCTGCTGCTGTTGCTGCTGCTGTTGCTGCTGCTGCTGTTGTTGCTGCTGCAGTAGGTTGCTGTTCTTCTTATGTTGGGGCATGCTCTGTCTGTTCTTGCCAATAATACACCGTTTGCTTCTTCTTCTTGTGCTGCATGTGCTGCTGCTGCTGCTTGTGCTGCTGCTGCTGCTGTTGCTGCTGCAGTAAGGGGCATAAGCAGGAGCAGCAGCAACGAATCCTTACGATCCCTCTTTTGCTGTTTTGGTCTTTTTTCTTCTATGGAGAGGAAGCATGGATACTGTTTTGTAGTGTATGCCCACCCTGCTGCTGCTGCTGCTGCTGCTGCTGCTGGTGGTGCTGATGGTGCTGCTGGTGCAGCAGCAGATAGTAGGAAACCTTGCGCAGCAGCAGCAGCAGCAGCAGCAATTCAATTCTTAGACAATGCAAGCAGCGGCTGCAGAGGAGAGAAGCAGCTGTCTATACACATAGCGAGGACGTCAGCTCCTTTGCCGCAGCAGCTAGCCAGCAGCAGCAGCAGCAGCAGCAACAGCAGCACGAGTTGGACGTGCAGCTGCAGCTGCTGCAGGGAAGCTACCCCATTTGATGCTGCAGCAGCAACTGCTGCTGCTGCTGCTGCCTTCATCTATCCTCGTGGCACCACAGCAGCACCTCCAGCTGCAGCAACTGCAGCAGCAACATGCACGGAGCCGTCAGCAGCAGCAGCAACAACAGCAGCAGCAACTGCAACAGCAGCAGCAGCAGCAGCAACCAATGAGGTGGAGACTCCTCTGCTGCTGCGGCATATCTCTTCTTTCCTTGCGTTGCTGCAGGGGCAGCAAAAGAAGCTACCCTTCATGCAAATAGTCAGTTGCTGCTGCTGCTCCTGCTGCTGCTTCTGCTGCTCCTGCTGCCGTTGCTGCTGCTGCTGCTTGTGTGATCACAGCCATGCTTCAATACTTTTCTCTCGCGCCAACTGTTGCTTCTTCTGCTGCTGCTGTTGCTGCTGCTGCTGCTGCTGCTGTATGCTTACAGGCAGCAAGAGGCCGTGGGTTTGTAGCAACGAAGGAATTGACAGAATCTGTCGGAGTAACTGCTGCCATGTAAGGCTGCTGCTGCTGCTGTTGCTGCTGTTGCTGCCTGCTGCTGCTGTTGCTGCTCCTGCTGCAGTTGCTGCTGCAGCAACAGCTATCTGTGAGTATATATATCTACTATTGCGTAAGGACGAACTGTGTACCTAGACCTAACAGCAGCAGCACCAGCAGCAGCACAACTATCAACAGCAGCACCAACAATAACAGCAACAGCAGCAGCAGCAACAGCAGCAACAGCAGCAGCAGCTCGTCGTGCAGCAGCAAATGTGTATGTGTGTAGGTTATCTGCTGTTCGCCTTTTGGTGAAAAATTTTGATGAAAATTTTGTCTTCGTTTTTATACCAGGAGATGGAAAAATACCTGTAAATACCTGCTGCTGCTGCTGCTGCTGCTGCTGCTGCTGCTGCTGCTGCTGTTGCTGTTGCTGATGGTGCTGCTTATGGTGCTGCTGATGTGCTGCTGATGATTCTGCTGCTGCTAATGATGTATGTAATGCTGTATGTGCTGCAGCAGCAGATAGCAGCTGTTGTTACTGTACGGGCTACTCGTGCTGCTGTACCTGCTGCTGTTGCTGCTTTATTTGCTGCTGCTGCTGCTGCTGTACTTGCTGCTGCAGCAACTGTTAAAGTGCGTGATGCAGCAGCTGCTGCTGCTGCTGCACGTGTTGCAGCAGCAGCTTTTGCTGTACTGCTGCTGCTCGTGCTGCATCTGCCATGCGGACACATAAGATGCACCGAAAAGAGGCAGCGGCTGCAGCAGCAGCAGCAACTGCAGCAGCAGCAACAGCAGCAGCTCATCCGCTTCCCTATATTTGTGTTGCTGTTGTTGCAGAGAACTGCTGCTGCTGTCTGCCTACGAACTCCCCCGTCTTGGCGCTGCATCTCCATTGACCCTCGCATGCAGCAGCAGCAGCAGCAACTGCAGCAGCAACCTGCTGCTGCTGCTGCTGCTGCTGCATGCCAATTTGTTGGTGCTGTTGAAGATCGCATATTTTGCTTCCGAGGGAAGGCAGAGGACTTCTGCTTCGCAACCCTTCAATCCGTCATGCAGCAGCAGCAGCAGCAGCAGCAGCAGCAGAATAAGCAGCAGCAGCAGCAGGAGCCTGATGTAGTTGTGCTGCTAGGGGTTCATTCGCATGCACCGCTGCAGCCATTCTTTGATTTGCTGCAGCAGCAATATAAAACAGCAAAACATTTCTTTGCTGTCTCCCTCCCCTGCTGTGGTACGCCTGCTGCTGCTGCTGCTCCTACAGCTGCTGCTGCTGCTGCAGATGCTGGTGCTGCTGCCGATGCCCTGCCGCTGTTCTGTTGCTGCTGTTGAGCTTGCTGCTGCTGCTGCTCTTCTCCATCCTACATCTCAGCTTGCTGCTTCTGCTGCTGCTGCTCTTCTACATCCTACATCTCAGCTTGCTGCCTCTGCTGCTGCTGTTGCTGTTGCTGCTGCTGCTGCTGCTGTTGCTGCTGCTGCTGCTGTTTAGGGTCATGTGGCTTCCTGCGTGGATCACCAATGTGGCGCATCAAAGACCCAGGCATTATCTCCCCACAAAATGAGGTGTACGTACACCACGTACCTGGTGCTGCTGCTGCTGCTGCTGCTGCTGCTAACGCTGCTGCAGCTGCTGATGCTGCTGATTCAGCAGCAACAGCAGCTGATAAAGCAGCAGCTGCTGCTGATGTAGTAAAAGGTTAGAAGTTACACTGTAATTGTGGCTGCTGCCTTTTCTCTGCTGCTGCTGCTGCTGCTGTCGCTGCTGCATCAACTGCATCAACTGCAGCAGCAGCAGCAGCAGCAGCAACTGCAGCAGCAGGAGCAGCAGGAGGATATGGTATTATGAAGAAGAGAATACAACAGCAATAGCTATAATACCTCCAACTAATGATACAAAGAAAGTAACAGCAAATAAATATTTACATAAGGCTTTTCTTCTTATTATTCTTTCTGCTGCTGCTGCTGCTGCTGCACTTATATGCACACCTGTTCTTGTCTGTACTCTCCCTTCTTTTGCATTCTTTACACGCTGCAGCAACAATAACACACAGCAGCAGTAGCAACAGTAGGAGCAGCAGCAGTAGCAGCAGCACCAGTAGCAGCAGCACCAGCACCAGCAGCAGTAGCAGCAGCAGCAGCAGCAGCAGCAGCAGCAGCAGCAAAAGATTGAGAATTGGCAATATTATGTATAAAAGCGTAGGAAGAAAAAAGAATAATAAATAAAATAAATAAAATAAATAAAATAAATAAAATAAATAAATAAAATAAATAAATAAATAAATAAATAAATAAATAAATAAATAAGAATAAATACCTCAACAAAGTCAGGAAAAAGTGTAAGAAAGAGAGGAGAGCTCAGCAGACACCCCAACGAATCTTTTGCCATTCTTTGTCTATATTCACGAGAGGTGCGCATACACCCCACGGAGTCTGTTGCATCCTCATCTGCAGCAGCACCAGCAGC
>NW_013563358.1:2788-7788 GCF_000499605.1 Eimeria maxima | reverse complement strand
GTTGTAGTTATTGTTTCTGCTGTTGCTGCTGCTTCTATTGTTTTTGCTGCTGTTGGCGTTGCTTGTGCTGCTGCTGTTGCTGCTGCTGCTGCTGCAGATCTTGTCCTATAGTGAATGCTAATGCTGAGATCCCGCTGCCTGTGTTCTGTTGCTGCCTGCTGCTGCTGCTGCTGCTGCTGTTGACTGCTTCTATTGCTGCTGCAGTTGCTGCTACTGTTGCTGCCTGCTGCTGCATTGTCCGGCTGTAGCAGTAGTTTGCTGCTGCTGCTACTTGCTGCTGCTAGTTGCTATTCCCTTAGCTGCTAGATCTTGCTGCTGCAGCTGCTGCTAGTGGTTCTGCTGCGGGCAGTTGTGTCTGCTGCTTTGCTTGCAGCAGCAGCAGCAGCAGCAGCAGGAGCAGCTCCTGCTGCTGCCGTTACTGCTGTAATTGGCCGCTGCTGCAGCAGCAAGAGTTGCAGCTTCTGTTGGTGGTCCGTTGCTGCTTGACGGTTCCACTGGTGCTGCTGCAGTTGCAGCAGCAGCAGCAGCAGATGTAGTTACTGCAGCAGCAGCATATGCACTTGCTACAGTAGCGGCACTAGTTGCAGCTGCTACAGGTGCAGCTGCAGCAGCAGCAGCAATTGCTGCTGTGTATGTGTGTCCCGCTTCCCTCCTGCTGCTGCCAGTGTTGCTTAAGCTACTGTAGTTGCTGCAGTTGCTGCAGTTGCTGCAGTTGCTGCAGTTGCTGCAGTTGCTGCAGAAACAGCAGCAGCAATCAATAGAGCAGCAGCAGCAGCAGCAGCACACGTAACTGTAGTAGCAGCATTTACAGCGGCAGATGGGCGAGTTATAGGCATGAGAGCAGCAGCAGCAACAGCAGCAGCAGCAACAGCAGCAACAGCAACTGCAGCAACAGCAGGGGCAAGATCAGCAACAGCAGCAGCAAGAGCAGCAGCAGCAGCAACACCACGGCATTGAACTACAGCAATAGCTGAAGGCGTAGCAGCAGATGTAAACGGACTTCAAGTTAGCTGGCTACACCTGCTGCTGCTGCTGGTGCTGCTGCTGCTGCACGGGCTGCTGCTGCTGCTGTTCCTGCTGCTGCTGCTGCTTGGGCTGATGCTGCTGCTGCTGCTGTAGCTTATGTTGCTGCCGTTGTGGCTTGCGCTACTACCGTTGCGGCTTGTGCTGCTGTTGCTGCAGCTTGGGCTGCTGCAGCATCGAGCCTGCTGCTTCTGCTGCTGTTGCTGCTGCTGCCGTTGCTGCAACGGGGAGTTCCTCTACATCTAAATACTGCAGCCTCTGGCACCCTATATGTATGTTTAGGGTTTAGGGTTTAGGGTTTAGGGTTTAGAGTTCAGAGTTCTGCATAGTAGTTAAGGGTTGGTTGTTTATAGTTGCGAATTTAGGGTTAAGGGTTTATGATTTAGGGTTTAGGGTTTAGGGTTTATGTTTTTATAGGTGGGACGCAGACAGGTTGGCATCGACGCTGTGCATCTAAACCCTAAACCCTAAACCCTAAACCCTAAATACTAAATACTAAACTACAGCTGGCACACAACTTCTTTATAGTATTTTATACCAATAATGTTCTATAGCAAAAGAATTAGGGTTTGTTGTTTAGGGTTTACGTATGAGGGTTTAGGGTTTAGGGTTTAGGGTTTACCGGACCCTAAACCCTAGCAGGGCTTGCTGTACGGCCGCCTCCGTCTTCGGCTGCAGCAGCGATGAATATATTTTGTCTTTTTATTATAAATAATAAATTAATTTATTTTTTTATTTAAATAAATAATTTTTATTCTTATATCTCATTTTGAGGGTTTAGGGTTTAGGGTTTAGGGTTTAGGGTTTGAGCGGTGGTTGTGGTGGCTGCTGTTCATCGACACAGCAACAGCAACAGCAACAGCAACAGAAACAGCAGCAGCAACAATAACAACAGCAGCAACAGCAACAACAGTAACGACAGCAGCAGCAACAACAGCAGCAACATCGGCAACAGCACCGACAGCAGCAACAGCAGCACCGACAGCAGCAGCAGCAGCACACCGACAGCAGCAACAACAACAACAACAGCAGCAGCACCGACAGCACAAGAAGCAGCAAAAATAGCAGCAGCAACAGCAGCAGCAGCAACAGCAGCAACAGCAGGAGAACGAACACACCTAGCGATGAGTTATAGGAGCAGCAACTGTTGCTGTATTGAATTGATATTTATATATATAATATCCTCTCTTTCTCTCTCTTACCATCCCTTCCCTATCAAGGGTTTAGGGTTTAGGGTTTAGGGTTTAGGGTTTAGGGTTTAGGGTTTAGGGTTTAGGGTTTAGGGTTTTAGAGTTTTAGATGAGGGGTACATTATTTGGTAATTGGGAGATTTTAAAATATTTAAAAAAAGTTCACATTTCTTTTTCTAATAGAAGACCTAAAACTAATCAGAATGCTAGGTTTGTTGCTGCTGCTACAGCTGCTGCTGCTGCTGTTGCTGTTGCTGCTGCTGCTTCTGCTGTTGGTGCTGATTATTATTATGTCTGTTGTATAGTGTTACTAAGGGTGGAGGATATGTAAAGGGTTTAGGGTTTAGGGTTTAGGGTTTATGGTGAATAATGGATATTTCCCTTACGTCTATTCATTCTTTTGCTGCTGCTGCTGCTGTTGCTGCTGCTGCTGCTGTTGCTGCTGCTGCTGCTGCTGCTGCTGCTGCTGCTGCAGATGGTTAGTGTTGCAGCTATCATCAGAGAAAATAAAGAAGAATTATCCTCAATTAAATTTTAGTTGGCAAATTGTTGATTATGATTCTCCTGCATTTATTGAGGCTACTCTCCTTAATGGATATACACATAGGTTAGGGTTTAGGGTTTAGGGTTTAGGGTTTAGGGTTTAGGGTTTAGGGTTTAGGGTTTTGAAGATGTGGGTTGAAAAAAAGAGCACCGTATATGGTGTTGCTGTTGTTTCTCTTCTTATTGTTATTCCTTGTGTTCTTTTTGCTGCTGATGCTGTTCTTGCTGCTGCTGCTGCTGCTGTTGCTTCTTGGGGTGTATAGGCAGCTATTGGAGGGTTACAGCTCAGCGCAGCGGCAGGAGATCATCGATAAATGGAGGTTTAGTGGTGAGGGCTTAGGGTTTAGGGTTTAGGGTTTACGGGTATTACTTGTTGTTGTTGCTGAGCTCGTTGTTTCTTATTTTGCTGCACCTGCTGCTGCTGCTGCTGCTGCTGCTGCTGCTGCTGCTGCTGCTGCTGCTGCTGCTGCTGCACCTCTGTGTTGTATATTTGCTGCAGCAAGCCTAGAGCCATGGGAGGAGGTCTTGGCACCTAAACCCCCACAAGAAGCAGCAGCAGCAGCAGCAGCAGCAAATGAAGCAGCAGAGACGCAGCAAGATGCATCTAAGCAGCAATAGTAGCTGCACGAATTGTTGCTGCTGCAGCCGCTGCTGTTGCGCTGCTGCTGCTGCTGCTGCTGCTGCTGCTGGGTTCGATTTTGTTTGCACGCTTTCTCTTTTTTTTTAAAGATTTAAATTGAGGGTTTAGGGTTTAGGGTTTAGGGTTTAGGGTTTTATTCCTACGAATGCCTCCTTATCCGTACCTTCAGGTGTATAGGCACCTTGAGGTGTATAGGCACCTTGAGGTGTATAGGCACCTTGAGGTGTATAGGCACCTCTATATTTATTAATAAACTTTATTAATAATATATATTTATATATGCGTATATATACATGGATAGCTAGCTAGATACCTATATACCCAACTATATACCTAAATATATAGATGGCTAGCTAGCTAACTGGTTACCTAGCTACCTAGCTACTTAGTTAGTTAACTAGCTAGCTAGCTAGCTAGCTATGTAGCTAGCTAGCTAGACAGCTAGCTAGCTAGCTAGGTATGCACAGCAATGAACCAAAGCACTAAAATATAAGGGCAATTGCTGCTGCTGTGCTTGTTGCTAGTATACCTGTTGTCTGTTGCTGCTGCTGTTGCTGCTGCTGCTGTTGCTGCTGCTGCTGCCGCTGTTTGCTGCTGCATGCATGAAGTTGCATAGCTAATGGCACTTTTTATTGTATTTATTTAGTAAGAGGCATTGAGGTGTACATACACCTAATATATATTATAGGGTTTATGCCTTTAATTCCTTATTAATAAATAAATAATTGGTGCTGCCTATACACCCCAATTGTATTAAACAACAATCTTCCCTTCAGGTGTATAGGCAGCTAACTGTCTTATATGTATGAATATACATATAAGGAAAGGGGTGCCTATACACCCCAAATTGGTGGGCCATCGCCGCTAAAAAGTATTATTATATTAAATATAATTAATATAAATTAATTAAATATAATTTCTTTCCTTTTTTATATTAATTTAGGTGTATATTGAGGTACATAATATATATTGGCTGTTGTGGTGTATAGGCAGATGGCTGCCAAGCAAGGAGCGGCATGCAACACTTTCTTCCTTTTCTTCTTTTTTTCTTCTTTTTTTCTCCTTTTTTTCCTTCTTTTGTATTTTTATTTAATTAAATTAAATAATAAATAAATTATATTTTCTTTTTTTCTTTTTTCTTTTTAATATTTCTTCTTTTTTTCCTTTTTTAATCTCTTGCTAATGCCTGCTGCGGCCCCCAAACCGTCTGCCCGGCTACCCGAGCCCCCGTAAGGAGTAATTTTTATTCTTTTTTTTTAATTTTTTTTCTTTATTTAATTAAATAAATATAAATATAAACAATTAAATAAATAAATTAAAAGAAATAATTTATTTTTCTCTCTATTTCTCCCTCTTACGAGCATCAAGGAGGATAATATTGAATCGGTTTCATCGATCTTTAAGTGACCTTATTTAGGGTTTAGGGTTTAGGGTTTAGGGTTTAGGTTTTGGTCTCTACTAAACAAATAAAATAAGATAATATTCTATTAGATTATATTTTTCTGTATCTAATGATAGGTTAAAGGGTAATTATATATAAATTATTTATATTTTAATAATTAATTCTTTCTTTTTTTTTTTTTTTTTTTTTTTTTTTTTTTTTA
>NW_013563357.1:210000-216298 GCF_000499605.1 Eimeria maxima | reverse complement strand
CTGCTGCTGCTGCTGCTGCTGCTGCTGCTGCACGACTACCACAACCACAACCACCACAACAACCGCACCACCGCCACTCCAACTACCGCAGCAGCAGCACTACCACCGCTACAACAGCAGCAGCAGCAGCACCACCACCGCAGCAGCAGCAGCAGCAGCAGCAGGAGCAGCAGGGGTTATTATTACCATAGTAGAGGTGTATCAGTAAAATCAACAAATCTGCATGAATAACATGTTTGTGTATCATGAGGATTAACCATGAATGTATGTATACCTCCTGCTGCTGCATATAGATCTATAGCTTGCTGCAGCTGACTGCAGCGCAGCACGAGCCTTCTTGCTTCTCTTTGCATGCGGGTTGTTGCTGGATGAGGTAATGTATAAGGCTGCAGCAGCAACAAACGTGGCTGCTTGCTGCGCTGCAGTGTATAGGCACCTCGGGGTGTTGTTGGTGCTGTAGGTATACTCATTAAATCTATATCTTCTTCTTCTCTGCTGCTGCTGCTGTTGCTGCTGCTGCTGCTGCTGCTGCTTCTACTCTTCCTGCTGCTTCTTCTGCTGCTTCGCATGCTGCTCAACTTGCTGCTGCGGTGCATGCTGCTGTCACTACCACTGCTGCTGCTCTTGCGGTGGCTGCTGCGACGGCTGCTGCTGCTGCTGACGGGACTCTTAGGAGATTGGGCAGGAGGAGGAGGAGATGGAGGTCTTATTGTCTCCTGCTGCTGCTGCTGCTGCTGCTGCAGTGGTGGTGGTTGCTGCTGCTGCTGCAGTGGTGGTGGTGGCTGCGTAGGAGCACGTGATAAGGGTTTACTGTATGTATCTGGTGGTGATGGTGCTGCTGCAGCAGCAGCTCTTGCTGCAGTAGCTACACTTGCTGCTGCTGCTGCTGTTTCTCCTGTTGTCTTTGCTGGTGCTGCTGTTGCTGCTGCTGCTGCTGCTGCTGGTGTACTAAATTCATCAACAGGTAGAGGGCTACAGTCCCCCTCAAGTTGCTGCAGGGGCCCATCTTCTTCTTCTTCTTCCTCTGGTTCTTTTGCTGCTGCTGCTGCTGCTGCTTCTTCTTTCTCTAATTCGTCGCTGCTGCTGTCCTCGCTATGAGGAACAGAGATGATCTCCCTGCTGCCCCTCTCTATAGGTATATCTGTTAGCTGTTTGCTGAAGCTGGAAGCAAATGCTGCAGCAGCAGCAGCAGCAGCAGCAGCAGATTTACTACGGTCACGCTGCAGCAGCAAAGGAGGCTCCTCTTTATCTGGTTTTACCTCACGAGGATCATATAAAGGATAATACATTTGTATTCCTTCTTCTTCTTCTTCTTCTTTTTTTTCTTTTTCTTCTTTGTCTTTTATTTGTTTATCTATTTCGTCATCTTCTTCTTGCTGCTGCTGCTGCTGCGGGCGCCGCCGCCCTACACGACGCATCCATGAGAAGCAACTCATACTTTTATTATTATTATTTATATTATTAAGGGAATAAAAGGGAGGAAATTAGCTGCTGCTAATGCTGCAGCTGCTGCTGTTGTTGTTGCTGCTGCTGCTGCAGCGGGAACGGCACAGATTCTTTGACTACGCCGATTGACCAACAACTAGCGGCGGTGTATATACAAGGGGAGAAAAAAGGAGGAAAAGGAAGAAAATTACCTTCTTTTTGTTCTTTTTACCTTATTTAATCAATTAATTAATTAAATTAAATTAATTAAATAAAAAATAAGAAAGAAAAGATCTAATCTTTGCTGTGCAACAGAAAGGAGAGGCGCTGCCGCCCTAGGGGCCTCTCTTGCGGTGTCACTGCAGCACAACTAATTAAATAAATAAATAAATAAATAAATAAATAAATAAATAAATATATTTTTTATTTTATTTATTCTTATTCTTTTTATTTTTTTTATTCTTTTTATTTAATTAAATATATTTATTCCTGTACATATGCAACAAATATTTCCTGTCGATTGGATAAACAGCAAGAGGCAGATGGTGTGCTGAGGCTGCTGCTGCAGCTGCTGCTGCATGGCAGCAGCAGCAGCAGCAGCAGCAGCAGCAACTCCTTAGGAGGGTTTTCTTTGCTTTTTTTTTGCTGCCTTAATATAATAAATAAATTAAAAATAAAAATAAAAAATAAATTTAATTTACAAAGCTGCACACTGCACACACCAATCCTATACCCGGAGGGTTTAGGGTTTAGGGTTTAGGGTTTAGGGTTTAGGGTTTAGGGTTTAGGGTTGTTGTTATGGCTCTTGCTAGCCTTCCCTACCTAAAGGGTTATTTTTTCTTCTTTATTACGCTACTAAGTTGATTATAATTATTATTATTGTTATTATTATTATTTAATTTAATTTAATTTAATTAATTTATTTATTTATAGCAATAAATGAATAAAAAATAGGGAAAGGCTGTTGACCAATGGACCTCTGCAGCGGCTAGAGCTGCCTATACACCGCAAAATAAATAAAAAATTGTTTTTCTTATTTTTCTTCCTTTTTACATAAAAATTAAATAATTTTGTTTATTTAATTGATTAAAAAGAATAGCAAATAGATTCTTTTGTATAAACAAAAAAATATATAACAATATAAATATATTTTTCTTCTTTTTTTTTATGTGTTTATTTATTATATTATATAAATATAAACACTTATTTATTCATTTACTCCCCCCTTTATGCATGCATGCATGCATGCATGCATGCATGCATAATTGGCTGCATGCCTGCATGCATGCATGCAATTAGATATGCATGCATGCATTAATATAATTAAATGCATGCATGCATTTACTGCATGCATTTAATTAATTATTTTTTATTTATTTTTTTTTATTAATAAATATAAAAGAAGGACATAAGAGAAAAAATATATACCAGCATAAACAAATAATTTAAATAAATAAATAAATAAATAAATATATTAATTAATATTAATTAATTAATTAATATATTAATATATTAATAAATAAATTAATAAACAAATTAGTAGTAGAGAGGCATGCTGTGTATAACAACAACTAAATGTAGCAACACACACCAACACGATCTCCGCACAATGCTGCTGCTGCTGCTCCCGTTGCTGCTGCTGCTGCTGCTCCCGTTGTTGCTGCTGCTGCTGCTCCCGTTACTGCTGCTGCTGCTCCCGTTGCTGCTGCTGCTGCTGCTCCCGTTGCTGCTGCTGCTGCTGCTGCAGATGTAATATTAGCAGCAGCAACAGCTGCTGTTGCTGCTAGTGCTGCTGTTGTTGCTGCTGCTGCCTGTAGCTCGCAGCAAAGGTTGAAAGTTTGCTGACACACAGAAAAATTGAGAAAGACCTCCAGCTGCTGTTGCTGCTGTTGTTGTTGTTGCTGCTGCTGCTTCTGTTGTTGCTTCTGTTGTTGCTGCTGTTGTTGCTGCTGCTGAAGCTGCTGCAGCTGCTAACCATGCTCAAGGTACAAGTCGCATGTATGCTGCTGCTGCTGCTGCTGCAGTGGCCATCGAGATTGCTGCTTTAGCTGGTGTTGAACACTGCATGGGTGTCCAGACAACAGCAGATGATGAGGTGAGGAGGGCAAAGCAGCAGGGAAGAAGAAGCAAGGTTGCTGCTGCTGATGCTGATGCTGAAGCTGCTGCTGCTGCTGCTGTTGTTGCTGCTGCTGGTGGCGGGGGGCATTAGAGGACGCTGTGGACCCTTTGCGTCTGTTATTTAGATATATTAATGTGTTACCAAAGACAGGAAATACAAAAAGACTGCCACTGCGAACCATCGTATGGTGCTTCCTCGTTGAATGACTGACACACTAGGCGTTGATGGCGGTCAAGGGGTCGTTCTTTGCTGAGAAAAGGAACGAAATAAACACAAATTTGCTACAAAATAATATAATAAACTAAATTACAAAAATAAAGGTTGACCAAATTGCTCCACACCGCCGCTTAGGTGTCTGGGGCTGCGACCGATCATCCATTTTGCAATTCAACTTTTGAACGAACGAACGAACGACGGTGCAGGCAGTAGACGAATTTTGCGCTCTTGCTCCTTCTTCTATGTCAAAGACGGTGAAAAATTACGAATAAAAAAAGATTGAAATAAAACTTAAACATGAATTGGTGCAGTTTATGTTTATTTAACGAGGAGGTTTCCTCCAAATGTGCGGCTAAAACGATTTTTTGAACTCTCGATACACCGCAGCCGGTGTTGGCAGCACCACTGGAAAGCGGCAGCTTTCCCTAGGAAAGCAACGGCAACCTCCAATAAAATAGCAGTAATTAAACGAAATATTATATTATTAGCTGTTATTTTGAAAGTATTCAATGAATGCCCCCTTTTTCTTCCTCCTATTGATCTGTTTATGCTCGTGTTCTGCTTTTCGGTTTCAGTCGGCAGCGCCGCTCACCCCTCCCACCCCATCACCGCCTGCAGCATCAGACATAAATAAACTCTTGAGTTTTGATGAAAAAAGACAGAAGGATTGCAATGACCTAAAAAGAAAACTCCAAGTGGAGAAGTCGACCGTCAGGAAACTCACGCAGGAAGAAAAAGTGGCACAATGCCAACGGGAAATCGACCCAGAGGCGGAAAAGGTAAACAAATGTCAACCTCTAAACCCTACACCCTAAACCCTAAACCCTAAAACCCTTCAGATTCCCTTCATACAAAGGCCTATGATGAAGCCGACCATGATGAAGGCGTGTCTGCAAATGAAGGATGGTCTGTTGTCTTGCCACTTATCTGCAACGTGTAAACACTAAACCCTAAACCCTAAACAAAAAATATTCTATCCAGAGGAGGAGAAGGAAATGGAGGCAAAGGAGAAGCGAATTGAAGAATTAGAGTCAGAATGCAAAGGCGAGGTACCTCAAAACCCTAAACCCTAAACCCTAAACCCTACCTCCGGAATCCTCATTGCTATCTTCTTCAGATGGAAGCCTTGACGGAATCTAACAAAGAAATGGAAGAGAAGAAGAGGGAGCGGGAGTTGCCATTAAGAGGTTACGACCTCTCTGTGTTGCAGCGGGAGCTCGAGGAGCAGCAGCAGCAACAGCAGCAGCCGCAGCAGCAGGAACCAGTGATTGAGTTGCTCACTGAGCAGCGGTTCTGTCCTCACGACTTCTCTGTGCTTTGCCCCTTTGCTTGGATACCCATAGGAGATGAATCTTCTTGCAAAGCTCCAGAAGCTTACATTGGTGAACTCTAGGGTTTAGGGTTTAGGGTTTAGGGTTTAGGGTTTATTGTGTGTGGACACCGTAGGGAGCTGCGAAAGGCAAATGAACTTCGCTGTTAGCCAATCAGAGAAAGAACAGCTAGAGGATCAGTGCCTCATTTCTTGGCCCTGGTACTCCTAAACCCTAAACCCTAAACCCTAAACCCTAACTTCTTATTTCTCATGGGGTTCTTCGTTGTGCAGCATGAAGAAATGCAAGAGGGACTACACCCACCTTTGTCCTGAGAAATGGATCGAGTAAGTGTTTAGGGTTTAGGGTTTAGGGTTTAGTGCCTGAGCTATCCTCCTTTCAGGGAAGATAACGGCATTTGCGAGGCACCTTTCTCTTATTCCGGTGAGCAAGGGGTTTAGGGTTTAGGGTTTATGGTGTAGGGTTTAGGGTTTGGAGTTTTGTGGGCTAAGGGAAGAATTTCCCTTCCCCTCCAGTAACCAACCCTAAACCCTAAACCCTAGACATTTATGCTGCCAACCCTCAGGGCGATGCGAGCGCAGCACAAACTTCGCGGAAATGACTCCGTGTGTCTCCAAACCCTAAACCCTAAACCCTAAACCCTAAACCCTAAGCCCTGAATTGCAGCTCTGACAAGGAGCGATGGTCAAACTCGTGCGAAGCATTCTGTAAGCCCCTTCCTTTTCAGTGTAAACCCTAAACCCTAAACCCTAAACCCTAATTTGTTGTTGAAGGGCCTTGTGAGGCGCCTTGCGTTCGCGACTATTCAGCTGCATGCCCTGAAGGGTGGACCCTCTCTGGTATTGAAAACCCTTAACCCTAAACCCTAAACCCTAAACCCTAAACCCTGAAAAGGTGATATTTGCGAGGCCCCTGAGGAGTACAATGGCCCGTGCAGCAAACAAGAAGCAGCAGCAGCAAATAAGGAAACAAAAATGCTGCTAGAGGAAAGATGTTTGCTGCTCTTTCCTTGTCTTAATCTTTGTGCTGCTGGCCACCCCTCTCCTTGTCCTGACCAATGGTCACTTAGTCAAGGGTTATGCACTCCCCCAGTAAACCCTAAACCCTAAACCCTAAACCCTAATTGATAGAGTTGATTTTTTTATCTTTTCCCTCTTTCTCTCTCTGTAGGAAAACTACACTGGCCCATGTGCTGCAGGCTTACCGC
>NW_013563357.1:192500-200000 GCF_000499605.1 Eimeria maxima | reverse complement strand
GCACAGGTACACTAAACCCTAAACCCTAAACCCTAAACCCTAAACCCTAAACCCTAAAAAAATCCTAAACCCTGAAAATTTTATATGGAGTTATAATCCATTATTATACACTATTGCTTTCTTCTTATCTTCTTATCTTATATTTATTACCATGAAAATGATTGACGCACAGGCGCAAACCCTAAACCCTAAACCCTAAACCCTAAAAAAACTCTAAACCCTAAAAATTACTACATGAAATTATATTCAATTATTATATAGTATTGCTTTCTTCTTATCTTCTTATCTTTTATTTACGACCATGAAAATGATCGATGCACAAGTATACATAAGCCCTAAACCCTAAAAAACCCTAAACCCTAAAAAAACACTAAAACACTAATAAACACTAAAAAACACTAATAAACACTTATTTATTATTTACAATGTATTTGTGCATTATTGTGTATCATTAACAATAAATACGAATTTACTAGGGTTTTGGATTTGGGGATTAGGGTTTAGCAAGGGTTTAGGGTTTATCTAGGGTTTAGGGATTTAGGGATTAGGGTTTAGTAAGGGTTTAGGGTTTAGTAAGGGTTTAGGGTTTATCTAGGGTTTAGGGTTTAGGGTTTAGGGTTTTGTGTTGTAGGATTTACAATTATTGGAGGATTTAACAAGAGATGCAAATCTGTTCTCTCTTAGAGCGCATGCAAGTTCTGTACGCGAATTACCTGAGCAGCAGCAGCAGCAGCAGCAGCAGCAGCAGCAGCCGAGGACAGAGACTTCTTCTGCTCTTCTCTCTCTCCTAAGTCCTTGCTGCCTCTCTTGGGTCGTACAAGACTTCGTACAGGTTAGCCACCCTCCCTACACGGCTAGCTAGCTAGCTAGCTAGCTAGCTGTCTAGCTAGCTAGCTAGCTAGCTGCCTAGCTACTTGTCTAGCTAGCTAGCTAGCTAGCAGACTGATAAAGTAGCCTCCTGTGCATGCAGTTGGCTAGTTACCTACCTATCTACCTACCTACCCACCCTTACTTAGCTAGGTAGCTAGCTATCCAACTATTTATTTATTTATTTATTTATTTATTTATATTTATTATTTATCTACAGGATCTAGAGGGATTAACAGCACAAGAATGGTTAGATGCCTTGCTGAATACAAACAGATGGATGACATCACCACAAGCCATCGAAGCTAATGAGGCAAAAACACATAGTAAACATTCACTCAGGTACGATCGAGGGTTTAGGGTTTAGGGTTTAGGGTTTAGGGTTTAGGGTTTTCTAGGGTTTAGGGTTTAGGGTTTAGGGTTTTGGTGGTTGATTGATAATTCATGAACTGTTGGTGATTAGTCATGTAAGTCGTCTTTCTGTCTGTTCTGCTTTCTAGGGTTTAGGGTTTCTTAAGGTTTTTTTAGGGTTTAGGGTTTTTCTAGGGTTTAGGGTTTAGGGTTTAGGGTTTAGGGTTTAGGGTTTTGTGTTCAGGTCATTATATAGCCAAGTAGATTGTACGGCATTACGAGCGCCAACATCTAATGGCAATTTGCTGCAGAGATTGGATCTATTAAGAGAAGAAGAAGAAGAAAAAGAATACAAAAAAGAATTCCTTTTATTTAAGGAACGTCTTCTTGCTGCTGCTGCTGCACACCCGAAGCAAAAATTAGCAGCAGGGGAGCCATTGCTGCAGCAGCAGCAGCAGCAGCTACAGCAACATAAACACAACCAGCAGCAGCAGCAACAGCAGCAGCAGCAGCAGCAGCAGCAGCAGAGATATATGTCAGGCAAAGACCTAGCAGAACTCACGCGCTTTCTTGTTGCAGCAGCAA
The DNA here is from genome assembly GCF_000499605.1 of Eimeria maxima. Lineage (NCBI taxonomy): Eukaryota > Apicomplexa > Conoidasida > Eucoccidiorida > Eimeriidae > Eimeria > Eimeria maxima. The sequence goes on along the minus strand of NW_013563357.1, from coordinate 198,197 downwards.
ACGCGAATATGTTTGGTGACGTACAAGTCTTCATGAATCACTTCTCTACTATACGAGTAAATTAGGGTTTAGGGTTTAGGGTTTAGGGTTTAGGGTTTAGGGTTTGGTATTTGATGTTTGTATTATCGGTTGGGAAGTAGTGTTTAGGGTTTAGTGTGTTTATTTGTATAATTTTCTCTGAACCTTCTCCCTCCGATCCTTTTTCCTCCTCTAGGGTTTAGGGTTTAGGGTTTAGGGTTTAGGGTTTAGGGTTTAGGGTTTGTGTACAGAGTGCGATGGCAAAGAATGACTTGGTATTATTATTTGCAAGAGATGTTGAACATTTAATTCGTCGGGAGTTGCCGCTGCTGCCTGAGGAAGTTGCTGCTGCTGCTGCTGTGCTGCGCCAAGAAACATTATCTTTATGGCAGCAGCAGCTTGCTGCTGAGGTGTATGTACACCATACAGAGGTTAATAAACAACAAGAACAATTATTAAAAGAATTAGATGATGCTGTTGATAAAACGGTACAAAAGTAAGTCGTTATACCAAACCCTAAACCCTAAACCCTAAACCCTAATATAGGGTTTAGGGTTAGGGCTTTAATCTTTCTCCACTTTAGGGTTTAGGGTTTATGTTATTATATGAATAATAAAGGTTATTAATCGCATTTATATTTGTATAATATGGGTAATATGAAAAATTAGGGTTTAGGGTTTAGGGTTTAGGGTTTAGGGTTTAGGGTTTAGGGTTTTTTATATGAATTGTATAGGGCAACAAAATTAGTATCATCATATTGTAAATCAATAAGTGTAGAAGAAATGAGTGTATTAATAGAGGCAAAAGAACAACAAATAAAAAGACTTCCTCTTCCTCCTAAGGAATTAACTGATTATTCTAATTATCAGCAGCAGTATGTCTTCCTGCTGCTGCTGTTGCTGCTGCTGCTGTTGTTGTTGTTGTTGCTGCTGTTGCTGCTGCTGCTGTTGCTGCTGTTGATGATGATGATTTCCTCAAACAAACTTACTTATTTATCTAATTAATCAATAATAGGCAGGCATACACCTACTGCTGCTGCTGTTGCTGCTCCTCCTGCTGCTGCTAATGTTACTTATGTTGCTGCTGCTCCTGCTGCTGCTGCTGCTGCTGCTGTATTGTGTTGCTGCTTAGGCAGAGTAAGACAGCATTGCTGCAGCGGCTGCAGCAGCAAGATCGTGATTATACAACTGTTGCTGCATGCAGCCACGAGCTGCAGCAACACTTCGAGGCTGTGCAAACCCTTTTCTTAGATCTACACTCTGCTAATATTGTAAGATAAACCCTAAACCCTAAACCCTAATTAGCGATGTACAAGCAATAGACGAACAAGAGGATCTTCTTGCTTTTTTTTTTTTTTTTTTCTTGCTTCTCTCTTTTTTTGTATTTTGTTGGGGTTATGCCGTAGCATTAGGGTTTAGGGTTTAGGGTTTAGGGTTTATGTTTATGTGGTAACAGAAGAGTATAACAGATCGCATGCAAAGAGCAGCAGAAAGAGCAGCAGCAAGTTTGCGGCAGCAACTGCAGCAGCAACCTGTTGATTTGCTGCGCCCTTTGCAAGAGTTTAAGGGTTTGCTTCTTGATTGGCAACAGGCTGGTACAATTTGCTGCTGCTGCTGCTATTGCTGCTGCTGCTGCTGCTGCTGCTGCTGTTGCGTGACTGCTATTACTACTGCTGTTGCTGCTCATATTACTCCCACCGCTGCTGCTCCTGCTCTTGCTGCTGCTGTTGCTGCTGTTGCTTATAATAATAATAATAATAATTAATATATATATATATATATATTTGTGTGTTTTTTTTTTCTTTTTTTTGTGGTGTATGTACACCTCAGCGTGGACATTATTTGAATCGGATGTTTCTTCATTAAGAGATGTATCTGATCTATATTCAGCTGTATCTGCAGATTTAGCAGCAACATTAGCTAAATTAGAGACACAAGCATTAAGAACATGGAGTAATAAATGCAAAGAAACATCACAGGTTAGGGTTTACCTTTTATTAGGGTTTATTAGGGTTTATTAGGGTTTATTACCGTTTATTAGGGTTTATTAGGGTTTATTAGGGTTTATTTAGGGTGCAGTTGTTCATGTTGAGGGTTCTTTCTTCCTCTTCATGCACCAAGGGTTTAGGGTTTATTAGGGCATATTAGGGTTAATTAGGGTTTATTAGGGTTTATTAGGGTTTATTAGGGTTTATTAGGGTTTATTAGGGTTTATTAGGGTTTATTAGGGTTTAGGGTTTATGGTGTACAGGAGGTATCGGAGCGTTGGGAGGTATTATTCCGTCATGAGGTGTTATCCTCTCTTGATGGATCATTACCTGTAGAGGAAGAAGTTTTATCTATGAGTATAGAGGAAGCAAAAAGGAAAGCAAGAGAAGATTTCTCTAAGGTTTATTGCTCTTCTTCTGATCCATGGAAAGAAGTAAGGGTTTATTAGGGTTTATTAGGGTTTATTAGGGTTTATGAGGGTTTATGAGGGTTTATGAGGGTTTATATGAGGGTTTAGGTTGGTTTAGTGTTTGGTGCTGTTAGTTGTGTAATTCATGTAACCATCTTTCTGATCAGTAGACCACCGGTGTATAAAAATAAGGGTTTAGGGTTTAGGGTTTAGGGTTTAGGGTTTAGGGTTTAGGGTTTATGGTATATATAGGTATCAACAAGGATGGAGCAAAGATTATATGAGATGGGATCGGCATTAGAAGAATCAAACCTTGAGGCAATTAAGAGTAATTGCAGCAGACCTCTAGATCAGCTCAAGACCGAACTAGCTGTAAGTCTAGGGTTTAGGGTTTAGGGTTTAGGGTTTAGCAGGGTTTAGCAGGGTTTAGGGTTTAGGGTTTAGTATTCTTGTGGTGGAGTTCAATAGTTCACTAGAATTATTGGTTAGGGTTTAGGGTTTCTTCTGCTCTCCTCCAGTTGTATATCTCCCCTGTTAACTCTTGCGACACTCTTTAAATCCGTATGTAGTGTTTAGGGTTTAGGGTTTAGGGTTTCCTAGGGTTTAGGGTTTAGGGTTTTGAATTTTTTTTTTTTTTTTATTTATTTATTTATTATTATTAATAGGAGGAGGCAGTATCATATTATATGTGGCAAACATTTGCATCAATGGCTCGTAAAAAGGCAGAAGAATTATTACTATCAGAGGCAGCAGCAATAAAGACAAATGTTCGTCTTTCTCCTTCATTAGTACATCGTGTTTCTTCTCATTGGATGCAAACTGAGCTCAAGGCTGCATACGAACCTATCATCAAGAATAACTTCTTTGGTCTATTATACAATGTAAGAAATTAGGGTTTAGAGTTTAGGGTTTAGGGTTTAGGGTTTTCGAGGGTTTAGGGTTTACGAGGGTTTACGGGAGGTTATTAGGGTTTAGGGGGGGTTAGGAGGGCTTAGGAGGGTTTAGGGTCTGTAGTTTCCGAAGTAGGGTTTGTAAATTCATGTCGCTTGATGAGGGTTTGGGGTTTAGGGTTTTTTCTGAATTAGGGTTTAGGGTTTAGGGTTTAGGGTTTGGGGTGTATGTATATGACATACAGGTTGTAGGAGCTGCATTAGTGTTATTAGGGTTTTATTTAGCTCTTTCTTTTTCTTTATTATTCCTCTTTGTCTCTCTTGGTGGTTTCCTTCTTGCCGCGGGTCTACAAACCACCATTGCATTAATTAGAGGAGGATTTGAGCATCTGGTGCGTCTAGGGTTTAGGGTTTATTAGGGTTTATTAGGGTTTATTAGGGTTTATTAGGGTTTAGGGTTTGTGAGGTATCTATACAATGAAGCATATTAGGGTTTAGGGTTTTTGTTTTTTTCTGTATAACTTTGCAGTTTCTGTCTATGCGAATATAGGGTTTAGTGTTAATTAGGGTTTAGGGTTTAGGGTTTATGTATGTTGTATATACAGGTATTAGGGTTATTAAGGTGCCTATACACCCGATTAGGGTTAGAGATGTCCGTGACGGTAGTAGTAGTGTTTATCTCTGGTGTTTCTCTCTTATGTTACTCAAAGTATTACCATACAACAGCTAAACCCTCGCTGCAGCAGCAGCAGCAGCAGCAGCAGCAGCAGCAGCATCAGCAGGGTCCATCGAGTACATTTAATCGTGCATCTTCTAACCCTTATATAAACCCTAGTCTAAACCCTAGCCTAAACCCTAATCTAAACCCTAATTACGTAAACCCTAATTCTCTCTTCTCTTCTCCTTCATGGGGATCATCATGCAGGAGCCGCCCTTCCCATTGCCCGAGGTCTTCTGCCTTCAAGGATGAGCCCTAGCTAGCTAGCTAGCTAGCTAGCTAGCTAGCTAGCTAGCTAGCTAGGTGGCTAGGTATGTATTTGGCTAGCTAGCTAGCTAGCTAGCCATCTGTCTCTGTGTGGCTAGCTAACTTGTTAGCTAATCTTATCGCTGTGTGTGCTGGTAGCTAGCTAGCTAGCTAGCTATCCATCTACTTAGCTAGCTAGCTGACTAACTGTCTCTTTTTCTAGCTAGCTAGCTAGCTACCTAGCTAGCTAGCTACGTAACTGCATCCCAAAGGGTCCAAGCCCTCGTTGTGTTGGCTTGGCGGTGCTGCCCCCCTCCCCCATCGCGAGCTAGCTAGCTAGCCTCTTGGCTAGCTAGCTAACTAACACTTTATTTATTTAGCTAGCTAGCTAGCTAGCTAGCTAGTGCTAACTGGCGAGTCGCTGCATAGTTTTTCTTTCTTCAGTATTTTCGTCCTAATTGGGGTGTATAGGCAGCTCACTACAAAAAAGAAAAAAATAAATAAATAAATAAATAAATAAAATAAATAAAAAGAATTAAAAAAAAAAGAGTTAAATAAATAAATAAATATAAATAAATAAATAAATAATTAAATAAATTTTTTATTTTTTCTTATTTTTTTTCTTTTATTTATATAATAAGACCAATATACACCACAAACTTTTTTATTTATTCCCTCTTTATTTATTATATTAAAATATTCTTTTTTCCTCTTTCTTGCTGTTGGTGTACACTCTATTTCTGCTGCACCTGCTGCTGCTGCTGCTGCTGCTGAGGTGTATGTACACCTCAGCAGAGAACCATGTAACCGCCGTAAAGAAGATAAAAATAAAATCATTTCTTTTCTTTTTATTTAATTCTTATATATACAGCAATAATTCGCCTCAGTGCTGATGCTGCTGTTGCTGTTGTTGCTGTTGCTGCTGCTGTTGCTGTTGCTGCTGCTGTTGCTGTTGCTGCTGCTGTTGCAGAGCCCGTGCTCCCCTTGTAGATGCTGCTGCTGCTGTGTTGCTGTTGTTGCCGTTGTCTCTGCTGCTGGGCAGCTGTTTCTGATGTTTCTGTCGTCCCTGCTGCTGCGCTGCTGCTGCTGCTGCTGTCGTGTGTGCTGCTATGTTGCTGCTGTTGCTGTTGCTGTCTTCTGCTGCTGTGCTGCTGCTATTGCTGTTGCTGCCGTTCCTGCTGCTGTGTTGCAGCAGCAGCAGCTGCTGCTGCTTTAAATACTTAAATATTTATAAATAAAGCAGCAGCAGCAGCAATATTTGCTGCCAATGCATGCGACTAATTAACCAGCAGCAGCAACAAAAGCCCCATTATATACACAAAAGAAAAAAGAAAGAAAAAAAGAAACAAATAAATAAATAAATAAATATAATAAAAAAAGAAAAACAATTAATAAATAATTTATTCTTTTATATATACAAAGTACCCA